>NW_026930731.1:5000-42994 GCF_032062105.1 Saccostrea cuccullata | reverse complement strand
CTTTTTTAGATATAAAGAAAAATTTTTCGGCCCCTTTTGGCCCTTTATTATAGGGGCCAGCCCCTTATTGTTAATATCTTTCGAAAGATTGTGACATTCTTCACAACTTTTGTTCTATATGTCTTTACAAATTATTAACGTGTAAAAAGATATTGCCAAAAATGTGTGAAAATTTTCTTTATTTCTGATAGGACTTTTTTTTGAGCCATAGGGAGCACTTCCAAAGATTACGAAAGGTGTGTGTCACATCCGCACGTGTTGCTCTATCATCGCTGAAAATCTTACGTTTCTATCTAAAAGCACTTTTGAAACAAATGCTGGACAATGTGACCCTCTAAAAATCACTAAATCGCGAAAATCTCGAAACCGGAAGTGACTTCATAAAAATAAAAAATTATATATCAGGTTTAATTGATGTTCCATTAGTCCTGAAAGTTTCATGAAAATCGATTGGGCCGTTTCCGAGAAATCGCACGCACAAAATCGGTAAGAAAAAAAAACAATAATAAAAACTAGATATGATCTCGTTGCGAGCAACGAGTGGGTCTTCCGTCCAATTCTTGATGAGATGAGATAAGATTTTGATTGAGATTTTCATTCTAAAATAATGATAAAGATTGTGAAGAAGAACAATTTTGCCTCCATAATCTGTAAAAAGGCATTGAACATTAAAGGTTTAAAATTCTACTTTTGGCCCCTCTTGGCCCCTAATATTAGGGATCAGCCCTTTTTTCTGCATATCATCTTAAAGTTCTCAGGATTTTGATAGCTTTTTGTTCAACAACTATTCAGAGATTCTCTTTCGGCTTAGAGTTATTTGCAAGAGAAATATTTAGGGGCCAACCCTTCAACTCCCTAACGGGGACGTTTAGCGAAAAATGAAAGGTTGCATATTGTTCAGAACATTATTTTGAACATCTTTTATTCAATATTACTTATCAAAATGTTTACGACTCTTGGGATATAAGGCGTCAAAGATTTAGCATTCTGGCCCCTTATCGCCCCTAATTAGGTACCATTCGACATTAAAATCATAATATATAGTTGTAAATGGTTGAGATAAACATCTTTGCTTCCGTAATGTATCACAAAATATTAACTGATAAAGAGTTATCGATTAAAGACTTTTGGCCTCTTTTGGCCCCTTTTTTGAGAACCCAGATCCTTTTTCTTGATTTTATCTTAAAGCTCTTATGATTTTAAACACTTTTTGTTCAACAACTATTCAGAGATTCTTTTTTGTTTTCGAGTTATTTGCAAAAGAAATATTCAGGGGCCAACCCTTCAACTCCCTAACGGGGATGTTTAGCGAAAAATGAAAGGTTGCATATTGTTCAGAACATTATTTTGAACATCTTTTATTCAATATTACTTATCAAAATGTTTACGACTCTTGAGATATAAAGCGTCAAAGATTTAGCATTCTGGCCCCAGGTGGCCCATAATTTGGTACCATTCGACATTAAAATCATAATATATAATTGTAGATTATTCAAATAAACATCTTTGCTTCAGTAATGTTTGACAAAATATTGACTACTAAAGAGTTATCTATTGAATACTTTTGGCCCCTTTCGGTCCTTTATTTGATGACTCAGCACTTTTTTCATGGTATCATATTGAAGATCTTGTGATTTTGCACAAATATTGTTCAGTATGTTTTATAAAAATAATCATATTTTAAAAGATATGATGCAAAATGTCCCAAAAAATCATTCATAAAACGTATCCTAAATTTTGACCCCTTACCGAGCTTCCATAAAAAGTTACTTCCATATTGTCCAAACTCCCAGTAACATGGGAACATCTTTTGTTCATCACTGAAAAAATCAGTGCTCTAGCTTCAGCCGTTTCTGAGATAATGGACGGATAAGAAGGTCCTCTGAGTTTTGATAAAAGGGCGATAACTCTAGACCGGAAGTGATTTTCAAAAAATCCTTCAAATGGTATAAACTTCAGATTATCCAGCAACAACCCTGAAAATTTGAAGCAAATCCATCCAACCATCTCGGAGAAATCTTCTGCACAAAATTTGTGCAGAAAAAAAGAATAATAACTAGAGGAGATCTCGTTGCGAGCAACGAGTAGGTCTTCCGTTGAATTTCTCGATAAGATGAGATGTGATTTTGACTGAGATATTAGTTAAAAGAGAATGACATTAAGTTTTTCTTCATTAAATTTAAAGTTTCTGATTTTTATCACGATATTCTGAATATCTTTTGTTCAATATGGCTTATAAAAATGCTCCCCCTTTTCGAGACGTAAAGCATAAAAAATATAGCATTTTGGCCCCTTGCAACTCTTATTACGTAACATATGACCAAATTTTTTTGATATATTGTTGCAAATCATTAAGATAAATACTTTTGCTTCAGTAATATTTCATAAAATATTGACCATTAGAGAGTTATAGATAAAAGACTTTTGGCCCCTCTGAGCCCCTAATTTGAGGGGTCAGCCCTTTTTTCTTGGTATCAAATGAAAGGTCTTGTAAATTTGAAGATATTTTGCTCAGTATTTATTCAGAGATATTTATTCGTTGTGGAGATATGCTGAATGGAAACATTTAGGGGCCTCCCTTATAAGTCCTTAACGGGGCCATTTTACAAAAATTCAAAGTATGCATATTGTTTAGAACATTATTCTGACCATCTTTTGTTCAATATTGCTTATCAGAATATTCCGCCTGTTTGAGATATAAAGTGTCAAAGATTTGACATTCTGGCCCCTTGTGACCCCTAATTACGTAACATATGATCAAAATTTTATCATATATTGTTGCAAATTGTTAAGATTAATACTTTTGCTACAGTAATGTATAACAAAATATTAATCATTAGAAAGTTATTGAATAAAAGACTTTTGGCCCTCTGAGCCCCTAATTTGAGGGGTCAGCCCTATTTTCTTGGTATCAAATGAAAGGTCTTGTGATTTCAAAGACTTTTTGTTCAACACCAATTCAGAGATTTCTTTTCGTTTTGGAGATATGCTGAATGGAAACATTTAGGGGCCTCCCTTATAAGTCCTTAACGGGGCCGTTTTACAAAAATTCAAAGTATACATATTGTTTAGAACATTATTCTGACCATCTTTTGTTCAATATTGCATATTGAAATATTCCCCCTTTTTGAGATATAAATCGTCAAAGATTTGACATTCTAACCCCTTGTGACCCCTAATTACGTAACATATGATCAAAATTTTGTCATATATTGTTGCAAATCATTAAGATGAATACTTTTGCTTCAGTAATCCATAACAAAATATTGATTACTATAAAGTTATAGATAAAAGACTTTTGCCCCCTCTGAGCCCCTAATTTGAGGGGTCAGCCCCATTTTCTTGGTATCAAATGAAAGGTCTTGTGATTTTGAAAATATTTTGTTCAGTATTTATTCAGAGATTTTTATTCGTTGTGGAGATATGCTGAATGGAAATATTTAGGGGCCAACCCTACAAGTCCTTAACGGGGCTGTTTTACAAAAATTCAAAGTATGCATATTGTTAAGAACATTATTTTGACCATCTTTTGTTCAATATTGCTTATCAAAATATTCCCCCTTTTTGAGATATAAAGCGTCAAAGATTTGACATTCTGGCCCCTTGTGACCCCTAATTACGTAAGATATGATCCAATTTTTTTCATATATTGTTGCAAATCGTTAAGATAAATACTTTTGCTTCAGTAATGAATCACAAAATATTGATCATTTGAGAGTTATAAATAAAAAATTCTTAGCCCCTCTGAGCCCCTAATTTGAGGGGTCAACCCCTTTTTCTTGATTTCAAATGAAAGGTCTTGTGATTTCAAAGACTTTTTGTTCAACAACTATTCAGAAATTTCTTTTCGTTTGGAAGTTATGCTGAATGGAAATATAAAGGGGCCATCCCTACGAGTCCTTAATGGGGCCATTTTACAAAATTCAAAGTATGCATATTGTTTAGAATATTATTCTGACCATCTTTTGTTCAATATTGCTCATCAAAATATTCCTCCTTTTTGAGATATAAATCGTTAAAGATTTGACATTCTGGCCCCTTGTGACCCCTAATTACGTAACATATGATCCAACTTTTTTCATATTTTGTTGCAAATCCTTAAGATGAATACTTTTGCTTCTGTAATGTATCACAAAATATTGATCATTAAAGACTTAAAGTTGAAAGAATTTTGGCCCCTCTGAGCCCCTAATTTGAGGGGTCAGCCCCTTTTTCTTGATATCAAATGAAAGGTCTTGTGATTTCAAAGACTTTTTGTTCAACACCTATTCAGAGATTTCTTTTCGTTTTGGAGATATGCTGAATGGAAATATTTAGGGGCCACCCCTACAAGTCCTTAATGGGGCCATTTTACAAAAATTCAAAGTAGGCATATTGTATAGAATATTATTTTGACCATCTTTTGTTCAATATTGAATATCAAAATATTCCCTCTTTTCAAGATATGAAGCGTCAAAGTTTTAGTATTCTGGCCCCTTATGCCCCCTAATTACGTAACATATGATCATAATTTTACAATATATTGTTGCAGATTGTTAAGAGAAACACTTTTGGTTCAGTAATTTATAACAAAAAATTGATAGTGAAAGAGTTATAGATGAAAGTCTTTTGGCCGCTCTAGGCCCCTTATTTGAGGGGTCAGCCCTTTTTTCTTCATATCAAATGAAAGATCGTAAATTTCTTAACAACTTTTATTCTGTATGTTTTAGCAAAATGTTTATAGATTAGAAGATATAATCGAAAAGTTGTCAAATTGCGTGAGATATTTTTGAGCCATTTTTTAAACTCAGGTGAGCTTTGGTGCCTCTGGCGCTGAAAAGCTATAGGCTCAAAATGGCACTTCTACAATCCTTTCTTTATCTACACTGAAAATTTCGACTCCATATCTCAAGTCATTTTGGAGGAGTTACCAGGACAAGCCGACCCACTGAAAATCAGAAAATAAGACATATCTCATGACCGGAAGTGACGTTCTCAATACAAAAAATTTCCAATAAGGTTCAGATCGATATCTATTAGATCTGAAAGTTTCGTGAAAATCCATTGAGCCGTTTGCGAGAACTCGCGTGCACAAAATCGGTAAGAATAATAATAAAAATAACTAGATGAGATCTCGTTGCGAGCAACGAGTAGGTCTTCCGTTGAATTTCTAGATAAGATGAGATGTGATTTTGACTGAGATATTCGTTAAAAGAGAATGACATTAAGTTTTTCTTCATTAAATTTAAAGTTTCTGTTTTTTTATCCAATATTCTGAACATCTTTTGTTCAATATTGCTTATAAAAATACTCCCCCTTTTCGAGACGTAAAGCATAAAAAATATAGCATTTTGGCCCCTGGCGATCCCTTATTACGTAACATATGATCAAAATATTATAACATATTGTTGCATATCGTTAAAATGAATATCTTTGCTTCTCAAAATGTATACTTATTACAAAAGAGTTAAAGATGAAAGACTTCTGGCCCCTCTGAGCCCCTAATTTGATGAGACGGCCCCTTTTTCTTGATATCAAACGTAAGGTCTTGTGATTTCAAAGACTTTTTGTTATACACTTGTTTAGAGATTTCTTTTCGTTTAGGAGAAATGCTTTATAGAAATATTTAGGGGCCACCCCTACAAGTCCTTAGTGGGGCCTGTTTACCAAAATTCAAAGTATGCATATTGTTTAAAACATTATTCTGACCATCCTTTCTTCAATATTACTTATCAAAATTTTCCCCCTTTTCGAGATATCAAGCGTCCTAGATTTGACATTCTGGCCCCTTGTGACCCCTAATTACGTAACATATGATCAAAATTTTATAATGTATCATTGCAAATCGTTAATATGAACATCTTGCTTCTATAATACATCACTAAATTTTGATCATTAAAAAGTTAAAGATGAAGTACTTCTGGCCCCTCTGAGCCCCTAATTTGAGGAGTTGGCCCCTTTTTCTTGATGTCAAACGAAAGGTCTTGTGATTTCAAAGACTTTTTGTTCTACACCTATTCAGAGATTTCTTTTTGTTTAGGAGATATGCTTTATATAAATATTTAGGGGCCACTCCTACAAGTCCTTAATGGGGCCGTTTTACAAAAATTCAAAGTATGCATATTGTTTAGCACATTAATCTAGCCATCTTTTGTTCAATATTGCTTATCAAAATATTCACCCTTTTCGAGATATGAAGCGTCAAAGATTTGACATTCTGGCCCCTTGTGACCCCTAATTACGTAACATATGATCAAAATTTTATCATATATTGTTGCAAATGGTTAGTATGAACATCTTTGCTTCTGTAATGCATCACAAAATATTGATCATTAAAGAGTTAAAGATGAAAGACTTCTGGCCCCTCTCAGCCCCTAATTTGAGGAGTCGGCCCCTTTTTCTTGATATCAAACGAAAGGTCTTGTGATTTCAAAGACTTTTTGTTCTACACCTATTCAGAGATTTCTTTTCGTTTAGGAGATATGCTTTATATAAATATTTAGGGGCCACTCCTACAAGTCCTTAATGGGGCCGTTTTACAAAAATTCAAAGTATGCATATTGTTTAGCACATTAATCTAGCCATCTTTTGTTCAATATTGCTTATCAAAATATTCACCCTTTTCGAGATATGAAGCGTCAAAGATTTGACATTCTGGCCCCTTGTGACCCCTAATTACGTAACATATGATCAAATTTGTATCATATATTGTTGCAAATGGTTAATATGAACATCTTTGCTTCTGTAATGCATCACAAAATATTGATCATTAAAGAGTTAAAGATGAAAGACTTCTGGCCCCTCTCAGCCCCTAATTTGAGGAGTCGGCCCCTTTTTCTTGATTTCAAACGAAAGGTCTTGTGATTTCAAAGACTTTTTGTTCTACACCTATTCAGAGATTTCTTTTCGTTTAGGAGATATGCTTTATATAAATATTTAGGGGCCACTCCTACAAGTCCTTAATGGGGCCGTTTTACAAAAATTCAAAGTATGCATATTGTTTAGCACATTAATCTAGCCATCTTTTGTTCAATATTGCTTATCAAAATATTCACCCTTTTCGAGATATGAAGCGTCAAAGATTTGACATTCTGGCCCCTTGTGACCCCTAATTACGTAACATATGATCAAAATTTTATCATATATTGTTGCAAATGGTTAATATGAACATCTTTGCTTCTGTAATGCATCACAAAATATTGATCATTAAAGAGTTAAAGATGAAAGACTTCTGGCCCCTCTCAGCCCCTAATTTGAGGAGTCGGCCCCTTTTTCTTGATTTCAAACGAAAGGTCTTGTGATTTCAAAGACTTTTTGTTCTACACCTATTCAGAGATTTCTTTTCGTTTAGGAGATATGCTTTATATAAATATTTAGGGGCCACTCCTACAAGTCCTTAATGGGGCCGTTTTACAAAAATTCAAAGTATGCATATTGTTTAGCACATTAATCTAGCCATCTTTTGTTCAATATTGCTTATCAAAATATTCACCCTTTTCGAGATATGAAGCGTCAAAGATTTGACATTCTGGCCCCTTGTGACCCCTAATTACGTAACATATGATCAAAATTGTATCATATATTGTTGCAAATAGTTAAGATAAATACTTTTGCTTCAGTAATGTATAACAAAATATTATTCATCATTAGAGTTATAGATAAAAGACTTTCGGCCTCTCTGAGCCCCTAATTTTAGGGGTCAGCCCCATTTTTTGACATCAAATGAAAGGTCTTGTGATTTTGCACATTTTTTCTTCAATATGCTTTAACAAATTATGAACGGGTATGGAGATATGAAACAAAATGTGTCAAATTTTGTGAGATATTTCTGAGACATTCTTTCGGGCCTACCGAGCTCCGGCGCCTTTTGCGCTAGAAAGATTTGGAGACCCAATTACAACTCACCAAACCTTCCTTTACTTTCACTGAAAATCTTAAGTCGATATCTTTTGTCGTTTCGGAGGAGTTTCCTGGACAAGCCGACCCTCTGAAAATCAGAAAATCGACCATATCTCCCGACCGGAAGTGAGATCATTAAAAAGCAAAAAAACCTATCAAGATCAATTGAATATCTTTCAGATCTGAAAGTTTGGTATAAATCGGACGAGCCATCTCTGAGAAATCGCTTGCACAAAATCGGTTGGAAGAAAAATAATAATAATAATAATAATAGGGAAAAAGAAACCGAACGAAAACAATAAGGTCTTCCGTTGGAAACGGAAGACCTTAACTAGATGCGATCTTGTTGCAAGCAACGAGTAGGTCTTCCGTCCGAATTTTCGATAAGATGAGATATGACTTTGACTATGATCTTTGATAAAACATCATGGAATCATGCCTTTTCTCTTTTGATTAAATCCTTTTGATTTAGATAATATCATCAATGCGTACTTAATTTGCACATTAATTCTTTTCTTTTTTTCTACTTTGAGAAACAACCAAAGCCAATTAAAGAAAACTTGTAAGGAGACCTTATGAATGTAGTTTGACACAGAATTGCAACGAACCTACGACGTGACAATCCAAGTATCCCTACACATTTCATTGCTCCTTATGTTTTTTTCGTTCAAGCAAACGCTCGGCTGCCTCTGTTTACCACTATTGCGAAATGTCGGAATTGAGAGAGACCGCCGCCATTTGGTCCCGCTTCAGATTTTTGAATGTTAATATCTCGAGTTTGAATTTATAAATTTACAAACGAATTATATATTCAGCCTAATAAAAAATGGTTCTATCAACTATACTAATATAATTTGAAAATATTGAAAAACAAAAAAGTTAAAGACGAGAGACTTTTGGCCCCTCTATGCCCCTAATTTGAAGGGCTAATCCCGTTTACTTGATATCAAATGAAAGGTCTTACTATATTGCACATTTTTTATTACAGTAAAATTTGTCTAATCCGGACTCTGAGTACTCCGGACTTTTGTCCATTCCGTCCGTAAATTTTAGTCCCATGCACTTCTTTAACAAATTCATTTGAAAAAATTCTGTGTAGTCCGGATACTGTCTATTCTGTATTCCGAACGGCCATACTGGTCCCAACTGCTCATAATTAACGTTAATTATTCCCTCTAATCCGGCCACACCTGAGTTACTTCAAAGAAATTAACACCTTTCGTGGGGAATGTGATAATCCGTGTTTACATTAGCATGATTATTAGTGCCATGAGACGAACTCGGTGAAATGCGGCGGTGACACAGTCCACTTGAAAAATATATTATATTAAATTACATTAAAAAAAAAGTAACTTTGTTTTAACTCCTTTTGCCACATTATAACATAAACACAAACATATATGTATGCGATTTACAAATCAAAATATAAATCGGGATCGAAAATCGAACGCATTTCAAAATGGCGCCATAACACTGTGGGGGAAGACGTAATTTTTTACATAAAATTACAAGTTCAATCTAATAATTTGCACATAGTTAATAATTTGCATTACTGTTAATACATTGAATGAGCTCTTTGACAAGCAAAACCCGGTCCGCTTGATATAGTAGGCCTATATTATGCGTGCCTGATTATTTTGATTTGAGTAACATTTCACCCGACTTTCAAACTTCGTGAACAAACAAGAAAATATAGTAAGTCATTAGAGACTATTTTATAATTTCTAGACTCCAAAATAGTAATTGATTTCATCATTTAATTTTATTTATAATATGTATATGATGTACTTGTAAATAAACAACGAAAATTTTCGAACTTTATATTTTCCTGCATTTTTCCTGCACTCCGGATTCTGTCTAATCCGGCCAAATTTTATGGAACTGGCGGTAGCCGGATTGGACAAATTATACTGTATATATGTCTTAACAAAATATTAACAGGTAAAAAGATATAAAAGAAAACGTGTCAATTTTTGCGAGATGAGTATGAGGCTATTTTTCGAGACCAGGCGAGCGTCGATGCCTTCTTACCTGGAAAGCTCTATATGCAAAATGTCACATCTACTATCCTTCCTCTACCTTCACTGAAAATCTCAAGTCGATATCTTAAGTCGTTTAGGAGGAGATCTCAGGACAAGCTGACCCTCTAAAAATCAGTAAATCGTCCATATCTCACGACCGGAAGTGACGACGTACTTATGAAAAATTTCCGACAAGGTTCAGATAAATATCTATCAGATCTGAAAATTTGGTGAGAATCGGTCCAGCCGTTTCTGAGAAATCGCGTGCACAAAATCGGTAAGAAAAATAATAATAATAATAACTAGATGAAACTCGTTGCGAGCAACGAGAGGTCTTCCGTCCGATTCAGGAAAAAAAAAACGTAAAATCGAGCTGAAAAGTAAAAAAAAAGATTTGCACACAAGGGGGATTGAACCAAAGTCGCCACATGAAATTCCAACGCACTAAATATTACGCTATCGGGACCTCTACTCTAAATCTACTTGTATATATCAAGGAAACCGTGCTTCTCTCTTAAAATTATGAAAGGTGGGTCACTATTCAAATTTTAGCGCCAAACGCCACGAGTTAATCTTCGCCCCTTTTCTTTGGAATGTTCTATTAAATAGTTGTGATAGCTTCAATGAAATTAATAAAAAGAACGTTCTTATAGCCTAAGATTCGAAGTTTAGAAAGTATGTTTAACACATTTTACAATTTCCATATTGTATATATGCATGTAACACTAAAGCGGTGAAACGGATATGATTTTTTCTTTTCAATTTCCTGTTTATCCTCAAAGTGAACTATCCCGAATAGTTAATCGAAAAAGGTTGAAAAGTTTCGCCGGAAAACATGGCTCGCCCTACGACTGTCAGGAATCCGATATCATTTATGCTCAATAACTTGAATCAGGTCTTTAAGACAAGAATGCTAAAATAAACTCCATGAAGCGATCTTTAAAACAATTGTTTTCTTATTTTTGTCTAATTTATTAGTTTAATATGACACAAGTGTGCAAAGGATACTGACAAAATTAATTGATATTCTTTTTTGAGAAAGTATTACTTATAAGTATGATTTAAGATCTGTTTTTCGGCGATGCACAAGAGATATTAGGTATCGAATTTCATTTGCACATTTAGTCTTTTCTTTTTCTACTTTGAAAAACCAGCCAAAACTAATTATAGAAGACGTTAGTTTGACACAGAACTGCAACGTAAATACGACGTGAAAATCCATGTATTCCTTTGTCTTTCATTTATTCTTATGTTACTTTCGTTCAAGCAAACGCTCGGCTGCCTCCGTAAACACCTATTGCGAAATGTCGGCGTTGACAGAGACAGCCGCCATTTTGGACCCGCTTCAGATTTTTGAATGCTAATATCTAGAGTTTAGATTTATCAACATTCAAACAAATTGTATAGTAAGCATTACGAGGAGGGTTTCTATTAACATACCAAAAATAAATGAAAAATACTGAAAAACAAAAAAGTTGGAAAATACAATTTTTTTAATTTGCATCTCGTAACGACCGGAAGTATTGACGACGCACGAGAAGGTGATTCTGCAAACCACAAAGTGACAAACTATCGTCTCCAATAAGTCTCCAGATCATATCTTTAGCCATTTTCGAGAAAAAGGGGCGACAAAATTGCATTTTAAAATCAGGAAATTGTCAATAACTTGGCACCAGAAGCGAATTTTCCAAATTTCTCTACGGATGTAACAACTTCATATAATGAGACATATTTTGTGAAAGTTTCATGAAAAACTGCTGAATAGTTTTCGAGAAATCGCCTGCACAAAATTTTGTCAAAAAAAAGAATAATAATAATAATAATAAGAATAATAATAAGAAACAATAGAATCACTATAAGGTCTTCCGTGAAGACGGAAGACCTTAATAATAGAGAAAAAGAAACCGAACGAAAACAATAAGGTCTTCCGTTGGAGACGGAAGACCTTAATAAGAATAGGGAAAAAGAAACAGAACGAAAACAATAAGGTCTTCCGTTGGAAACGGAAGACCTTAATAAGAAAATTGAAAAAGAAACATAAGAATAATAGAAGGGTCTTCCGCTGAAGACGGAAGACCCTAATAATAAAAATTAAGAATAACAAGAAGGTCTTCCGCTGAAGACGGAAGACCTTAATAATATACTTAACATTGGCATTATTTTGATTTTCTGTTTCATAAACCAAAATTATTTTTATATTCAGATCGATCTCCCAGGCAGTTGCTGTACGTATTTGGGATAATATCCAGTGTAAGGATAACAAAATGGCTGAGCTTAAACAGTATATGCTTGGTACAGGTTTATTTATCATTTCATATTTATTAATTTTTCTATGTATTAAGATCAATTAAAAGATTTTTACAAAAAAAGTGATTAACAAAATAATTGCTTTTAAATGTACATTTTAAACCATATTGGTTCATGTTAATATAATATTTTCTGAAAGAAACAAGACTTCTAATAAGATGATATTGTTGGTATAAAAAGCACCCGAAAATAGAAATGATGAATGCAAAGTAAGTGAGACAAGAGGCATGGAAAGACCGATTCTAACACTCCATATATACCGGCAAATGTCGTCCTCAACATTACGACGTGTCATTCAGTATTGTTCCTCGAAGGAGAATCAGCTGAGTATAAATCTGGAATGCAATATATCTCCAACAGGTACAATTTATTTTTTTTAAATAAAATATATTATAATAATTTTTATTATAATCAGTTATGTAACATGAAATTTTATTTAATTTTGTTAAATGAATAAAAGATACCATGAACAGTTGCTGTAATTTATATTAATTAGGAATCAATAAAACCTTAACTACATTGTGCTGAATTTATCTTAAAGATAAATATGCCGTATTAGTGTTTTATTTTAAAAGAAATAAATACATGTAGTGTCTCATCAAGTTATATAAGTTATATCCTTTCTGCAAACAAGACAATTCCACTCCATCACTTCCAAATGTTACCAAATATTATTTGGTAAAAATTATTTTCTCTCCGAATCGGATAATAAACCGCCTATTATTGAAATATTCATGATCACGTGGCCTCGCATGCTCACGGCAAACAATGGTCCAATTTCGTGAATGAACCGAAAAGCATGATGGTCTACTACGTTTTTACTACAAACACGTGAGTTAGGGATTGTCAATACGTGAGCACACTTCAGAGTTGGTTGCTTTTTGTACCGAGGAATAATCACGTGCAATTGTCTTTTCACTAACAGTACAGCACGGGGAAACTCTTAACAAACGGACCTGTACTATGGAGTGGGGAAAACTTTAATTTGTATCATTGTTAATCATTTGTATGCAAATATGAGCATGGGATTAGTAGATAATAATGTACATAATGCATTAAGCGTGTAAATGCTTGGGAAAATGCATCGTCTTTCAGAGAGCAATTTAAAAAAAAACTAGCCTTTCCGAAAAACACATGAAGTATTTTATGTAGTAACCCATAAATGCATTAAATGCAACTCATTGAGCTGATTGGTCGATTTGTCAGTCATATTGGTTCCTTACTGAACAGACGTCACAAAAAATATTTTCCTCGACCTGATGATTTTCCCGCGCACATGCGCAGATCTAGAATAAACGTCAGTCCTTTATAAATATGCATGAGAATATCGTGTTCTTTTCCCGACCAGTACTTTGTTAATACCGAATAATATTTCGTCGACTTTGCAAGAATGCTTCATTTTTGATAGCTTATCATACTTCAGAATTTTTTGTTCGGTTTCAGCTGTGCAAAAATACTGTTTAATACGGCATACATATCTTTAAAATTAAAAGTTTCTATGAACAAATTTGCTTTAGCTTCCTGGGGCAGACTTTGCCTAGCTGATGACCACTGCGACACAGAAAACGCAGTTTGTAGTATGGAGAAAGCTTATGGACGCTGCCTATGTAAAGAAGGACATCGCGTTGACGATAGTCGTCGAAAATGCATCAAAAGTATTTACTTTCAAGGACAAATACAAAGTTACATAAATTTTTTAAAAAGTAGATTTTATTAACATAAACGATTACAAATGTTATTCATATAATTTTACATTTCTTGTAGTAAATGTTTCTCTTCTGGGACAATGTGAGACAAGTGAGAACTGCGGACAAATGAACACACGGTGCCATAGTAATCGATGCACATGTGCTATTGGATTTACTGAATCTAATGGATTTTGTGTAAAAGGTACTGCTTATGTTAATAAAGTGCCATTTTCTCATGCCTTGATAATATTTTTGGACAGGCATTTCCCTGTGATATATCAAGAAACTGACATGGATATTTATTTAAATTATCTGTAATACCTTTAGTTTTTCAATGTAGAATAATATGATAAAAAGTTCTTCTTCTTAATAGAGATATATTTTTGTTGCTTTAAGTTAAATCTGCTACATGCAAATCAAAAGCCATATGATTACTTTTAAAAAAGCGAAAATAGTGAACAGAAAAAATATTTTTAAATTCCAAAAAAAAAAATTAAATCGGTGAATATGATCGAAACATAGGGACCCCCATGTATTCCAGAAGTGGTATCAAGTTCCATGGAGGAGTAGATATCCCCTATTGACAAGACATATAGCAAGGATATAAAATCATCAAAATAACAAAGATGCATTATCTTATCTGTCACTACATTATATACCACTTAATTGTCTCGAATTAATATGTATCATACTTCGACCACGCTAATGATGAAAAAGCTGAAATAATTTGTTTTGTCAATTTAGTTTCTGTTTCCTTTTATTGTCTTAATCCAGTAAAACATCAAATATGAAATATGTGGCACAGCCTATGGTGTCTAAAATTGATTTCACTGTGTAATATTGTCTAGAGAACATATAAAAGACATATTAAGAACTTATTTTAAAACAACATTGTCAATATACACACAGAATGCTGGATGGAAAACTGTTATAAGTAAAATTAGAAGATTTCGATAAAAAAGAAGTATTTCATAAATTACATTAACTTTGTGATAAACTTCTTAGAGTTTCTAATAAATATGGAGGAATAACTAAAACAAACGAGCTGCAGTCTATTGAAGACATGTACAATATTTACGTAGTTACATGTTTGTTTTACCTTGCAGTTAAATTAAGGACGTCTTATCTCAACTCTGATATCTCGGTACCTCGGATATCTCGACATTTTCCGATTGTCCCGTCGAGATGAACTTAACCTTTATCTAAATTGCAAGAGTGTTTTCTCTTCTGTAGCTGCTTTTAAATTAATTCTGCCTCATAGGAATATAAAAACAAGACGGCTGATAAAGATGCACAATTAGTACAATTAAAATTCTAACAGTACTTTGAAAGATGTAGTCTCCGAAAACAACACACACATTGTCAATGAGGTATCCCGGCATCGATGTTTTACTTTAACAATTTTCCTCTTAATAGCAACTTTAAAACCCGGTGAAGCTTGTTCCATCGACATAGAGTGTGGAAAATATCAGACATGTTTCTTAAACGAGGTAAATTATTTACAAGCAAGTTGACGAAACAAGAATACCAGCAGTCTCGTTTAAAGTCATCATTTCGTAAGTTCTATGGTCGATACAATGACCTTGTCAGCTAATACAGTTTATCATTGAGTCAAATGATGACTGACGTTTTTCATATACCAACTGTTAGTCCATTATTTATACACTGAATTGACGACAGATTTTTTCCGTTATTTCCTGATCATGACAGGAGCACACGGCGGCACTCCTCCATGGCACCTGATCCCACCTATGATTTTTCGGGGGTCCGTGTTTGCTCTACTCTTATTTTGTTTTGTTTTAGGGACTTTGAAAATGTATACTGTTCGTTATCTCCATATCCTTCATGTTACAACAGAACATGTTCCTGTCAAGCGGGATATTTTCAAATTGAAAACGTCTGTATAGAAGGTACGTGTAATACTCACAAAATATTCTAAAGACTATACTGATTATTAAATCAAAACAAAGAAAAGTACAAGAAAGCATCACGTTTCATCAAATGTTAGCTTTAATTTGTATACCATGATACTCTTTGAATGTATTTTTATATGAATAAGTTTTACACCATGATTTACATATAT
This sequence comes from Saccostrea cuccullata, assembly GCF_032062105.1. Taxonomy (NCBI): domain Eukaryota; kingdom Metazoa; phylum Mollusca; class Bivalvia; order Ostreida; family Ostreidae; genus Saccostrea; species Saccostrea cuccullata. The sequence goes on along the minus strand of NW_026930731.1, from coordinate 27,017 downwards.
CATATGTCAGTACTACCAACAATGCACTGAAACACCGCACGCAAATCAATGTATCGGAAATTCCACTCATCTTTGGTGTAACTGCGATATGAAATTATTAAAAAAAAATTATTCTTCTATACGTATGAGTTACGTTTAAGATTTGACAATTTCCCAGGGGATAATGACGATCGCTGTAGATTTTTTGTTCAAGAAGTCAAATGTCAATGTCATAAAAAATATATGTCTGCTTGAAAACTTCCATTTCCGCATGTTAACTTAAGAGGGCGTTGATCTCTTACAGTAAATTATTTTACCACATCTATTTATGCTCTAAGAAAGAACCCTGTATTTTTTTTTTAAAAAAAAGGTCAAAAGATTACTGTTGTGTTTAAAACTTCATACCATAACCCCAATGCCAAACAACCCCTCTTTAAGTACACCCTCTCGCCCCTAGTTCCTTGAATGTTCTTCTTTTTTCCCTTTAGCATTTGACACATATTCTTTGAATTAGCCTGTGAATAAGAATTTTCTTCTCAACAAGAAACATAAAAATGGATAAGACTGATAAAAAAGATACCCAATGTAGATAATCTAAGTGTTGTACATATTTTTATAGCTTAAATAAATATAGCTTCAAAGAAAGTATGACGGAATTGCCCCACAGAAGACTTGAGACATGCCAGACCAACTATAGTGAATTATTGAAATTGTTTTTACATAACTTACAATGTATTCATCGAAGCTTCCCTTGGTTTGATAATTGATTGTGATCTCTCTTTTTTCAGAATTTAAATTTCAAATGGTTGATATCAGCAATAAATGTCGGGGTTCATCTTTCTATGCATGTGCAATTATTTTATTTGATTTATTACATGTAATAATTAATTTCAACGATTATAATAATAAATCTTTCTGATTAAAATAACTGGCAAGTCTTTGAGGGTGCAAATATAATGCATACAGCATTTTACTAATAAACCTAAAAGACACTCCCTCAACATTTAAAATAGAAATTCAAATAAGAAAACAGTTTCATTTATGTCAAATAAAGTGATAGGTTGTTGGTAAAAGTATCTGATTTTGTTTTGTAATCAAAAGAAGAATAACTATAAAATCTTTTTTTTTTTTTTATTTTTCAAAAGCAATTATGACAACGGTCAACAATTGTCAACAAGAAATGACAACATGGCCAATACCTTGTTCAAAGGAAGACAACTGTGATATTTTTACAGTTATAGCTGATTCAACAGAATCTGTTCAAGGAATACATGAAATCCCTGTAGAGGCAACACCAGCCCCTGAACACAAATGTAGATTTCACACAGTCAATACAGAAAGATCTAACTCATCACTGGGCACAGGTATTTTAAATGTTTAAAGCTGTTATGCAGTTAAATCCAATTTTATGAAGGTCACAACGTCGTTTCGTAAAATCTTGAGAAAGCTTCATTTAAATTGTTTTAATGCAATAATATTGACAAACTATTATACTTCGTCATTATCATTGGAATCTTCATTGTCATCTTCTGGTTCATCCCAATGAAGACTTGCATTATCGTCATTTCGATTTTGCAATCTGAAAATGTGCTGTGGAAGCATTTCGGATGATTGTTTGAAGCCAGAAATTTTATCCAAGCTATTCCAATATGGTCCTCCGCCTGTCTTTTTCTTGTCTCTCTTCTCCTAAGCAACATCAGGCTTCGTTCTTGCTTATAGATTTTTCCATAATGATTTCAACAGTGTTATGGTTCTCTTGTTAACACCGTGTCTAGAACTAAATTCTACAAAATATTTTTCAATTCTTTGTTCTTCTAATTAACCATTCTGCAAACATTCTGCATATTTACTATGATGTCCTTCCTAGCATGGACAAGCCCTAACAAAATGTCCTTTTCTTATTCGGAAAAAATTGCTGACTTCTGTCTTGTTGCCATTATTTTCAAGGAATAAAGTAATCTTAAGCCGTATTCAGGTAAGAAAGAGTTAAGACATAGGTTTGCAACCCAACTATTTTTCACCTGAGTACAACTCAAGCCAGGTTTAAAACAGGGTTATCTGATCCCTACATCGCCTATTAAATCAGGGTTACATGAGCTACAGCAGGTATGCAAGTGGTCATAAGCGATTTGAAAATTTAATACTCTGTCGTAAAACCTGATACTGGAGATTGATTGATTGATTGTATATTTTTTAACGTCCCTCTCGAGAATTTTTCACTCATATGGAGACATCACCGTATGCCGGCGAAGGGCTTCAAATTTTGACCTTTACTCGGCACTCAGGGCCATTGAGCAGTGAGGGATCTTTATCGTGCCAACGCCTGCCGCTGACGCGGGGCCTCGGTTTTTAAGATCTCCTCCGAAGGACCCGCAAGAAAATTAATAGTTTTTAAGTATACAAAATAAAAGCTAATAATAAAGCCATGTCTGTATCAATGTAAGGATTCAGCATTAAGGATGTGTCATCCTTTTCCATTAATTTTAAATAAAGCCCTAGAGGGTCTTGAGTTATCTAAAACGATGCTAGGTCATCGATTTACTCAGATTAAAAAAACATAAATATATTATTTTTGTAAATAAAAATATTTCTAGAAACAAAAATGAAGCTTATCCTGAAAACTTCTGTAAATACAAAGCTATTTAGTGTTTAATATCGGATTCTTTTCTATGGCGTATGAACAATGAGTGAAACTCTTCAGCTGCACCAGTTTCTATAAAGATTTCGCGCTTTCCTTTGCGTAGGGATCTCAGGTAACTTTTTACAGTCGCCAACAAAGCATCCTTGGACGAGTCCACTGAAGACCCTGAGAGGTGACGCAGGTTACCCCATCGTTTATAAATTCTACAATGCATGGCCTGAAAATGTAAATGGTTGTACCCCCAACAGAAATTGCTTTTCACGGGCCTGCAAATGATGCTTACTTTGAGTGACAATAAAATACTAATAATAGCACAAAATCAATCTTAAATTCTCATATTATCTTAAGCTTTGGTAACAGAACCTATATAACTTCTGTTGGATTCGTACGGAATATGTATTGGACATGCCGACCTGCTGGATGAACCCCATTGTCTCAAGCCACGGGCTGGAATAGGAGGGTATCGTACATTTTTGGCCGTGGTTTGCAACGATGGTTGAACCCAAAGTCCCCCACCTTCCACTTTTAAAAACTTTCCTACATGCAGCAAAACAACCTGTAAATTATGACAACTGTTTGGCAGCGGAGGTTCCAAATGCAGAAAAATCATTTTGTGAACTTCAAGAAGCTTTTTAAGAAACATGACGTGAACAAGATTTCTTAAGATGAAGTTCTATATTTCAGATATATATCAGATATGAAAAAGAAGACGTTGACACCTTGTCAAAATGTATCAGATACATGTTAAATTCACGTATTAAAAGATTGAGGGGCAATATGAAAACCATCTATCCTTCTGTGTTCAATTAACCAGAAGTAAAAAAAAGAGAATTAGATAGATTACACGATCAGTATGTACTGGTTCCTGCCGACAAAGCAGGTAACAACATTGTCTTCATTTTTAAGGCTCATTATATAAATTGCATTTTAGAAGAACTGGGATTTAATTCTACAAGTGGTAATCCTACTTATACTCAATTTCCTTTCTAAGGAAGAAAATCTTCATAATCACCTGTCAGTTTTGAATACTTTTAATATTCCACAGAGCCAAAATGAATTTGAATAACTACCTTATATATACTGGATTCCGAAACTTCATAAGAATCCTTACAAACAAAGATACATTGCAGGTTCCAGTAAATGTTCAACCAAGGCTCTTTCGTTACTCCTCACTAAATAAGATATTGACAGTAGTGAAGGAAACACTTTAAGAGTACGGTGCAACAATATATTCAAGAAGTGGTGTGAATCAGATGTGGATACTAAAAAATTCTAAAGAACTTTTGAACAATTTGAAATCACGACTTTACAAAAATCAACAGCTTAAAAACAACGACTTTTCAACTTTATACACAACAATTCCCTACGACAATTCCCTACGACAAATTAAAATCCAGGCTTTTTGATATCATTGACAGCTGCTTCTTCAATAAAAATGAAACTCGTAAATTTACTTACCTCGTTATTGGTCATATGCAAAATAATTTTGTTAAAACAGATTCTGATTGCACACATAGGTACTCTGAAGTTGACATCAAGAAGATGCTTGAGTTTCTGATTGACAATATTTATGTGGTTATTGGAGACCAGGTATTCAAACAATCTATAGGAATACCCATGGGTAAAAATTGCGCTCCGTTATAAGCAGACTTATTTTTATATTCAGATGAAGCAGAATCTATGCAAAATCTTATGCGTGAAAAGAGGAAAACACTTGCTGTGGCCTTCAACTCGACATTTACATTGTAGATATATCGAATTGTCAATTAATAATGGTAATTTCCATTCCTACGTCGATACGATATATCCTGGTGAGCTTGAGATAAAAGATACCACAGAGTCCGACACTTCTGTTTCATACTTGGATATTTTACTTGAAAAAGACACTAATGGTAATCTAACAACCAAGCTATATGATAAACGTGTTGACTTTAACTTTTCTATCGTCGACTTCCCTTACTTATGCAGCAGATGCCCTTCATTACCTGCATACGGAGTATATACATGTATATATATCTCAAATGATTCGATACGCAAGAGCATGCTCTACGTATGAACAATTTATAAAACCAGGTAAATTATTGACAAGCAAGTTGATGAAACAAGAATATCAACAGTGTAGATATATCGAATTGTCAATTAATAATGGTAATTTCCATTCCTACGTCGATACGATATATCCTGGTGAGCTTGAGATAAAAGATACCACAGAGTCCGACACTTCTGTTTCATACTTGGTTATTTTACTTGAAAAAGACACTAATGGTAATCTAACAACCAAGCTATATGATAAACGTGTTGACTTTAACTTTTCTATCGTCGACTTCCCTTACTTATGCAGCAGATGCCCTTCATTACCTGCATACGGAGTATATACATGTATATATATCTCAATTGATTCGATACGCAAGAGCATGCTCTACGTATAAACAATTTATAAAACCAGGTAAATTATTGACAAGCAAGTTGATGAAACAAGAATATCAACAGTGTCGTTAAAAGTCATCATTTCGTAAGGTTCTATGGTCCAAACAATGACCTTGTCAGCAAATACAATTTTTCATACCAATTGTTAGTCCATTATATTAATACACTGAATTGAATTGACAATGGATTTTTTCCGTTATTTCCTGATCATGACAAGGAGTCAACGGCGGGTGTGACCGGTCGGCAGAGGATGCTAACTCCTCCATGGCACCTGATCCCACCTCTGACGTTTCGGGGTTCGTGTTTGCTCTGCTCTTATTATGTTCCCCAAACGGAGTTTGGGAACATATTGTTTTTACTCGGTTTCTTATTATTATTATTCTTTTTTCTTCTTATTTCTTCTCCGGTACTTTTTTGTCCGGGAGTGTTCTCAGAAACTGTTCACCAAACTAAGTTAAAACCTTTTTAGGGGTTAATAGGTGTGTTGTGTAGATGTGCTGACCGAAGGTCATTTTGCGTGCATACGCGTGCACGTGCGGGCGCGTGAAGGGAGTGAAATGACTGATAATGTTAATATGGCCATAACTTTTACATTTTTTGATGAAATGCTTTGAAACTCATTACAAAGAGATATATTAATAGTGTTAATATCGTAACACTGTCAAATTACCACGAACTCACGTGCGTGCACGTTTGCTTTGCTCTGATTGGCTGAAACTTTAAATGGCTATATCTCCTTTATTTTTTTGACGAAATGCTTTGAAATTTAAGTCATGCATGAGGACATCCTGCAATATGATAAACAAAAAATGTTCAAGAAATAATGCTCATGGACGTATGCTGCAATCTGATTGGCTGAAACTTTAAACGGCTATATCTCCTTTGTTTTTTGACGAAATGCTTTTAAATTTAAAACATAGTCATGCATTAGAAATCCTAAAATACGATATAGAAAAAAATTCATGAAATCACGTGCATGTACGAGTGCTGCAATCTGATTGGCTGAAATTTGAAATAGCTATAACTCCCTTGGTTTTCAACCAAACAGGATGGGATTTAGAGCATTTATAGATATAAGGGACTCCTATAAGAAGGTATGGTCATCATGCACGTGCACACACGTGCGTGCATTTGGAACGAGTGAAATTAAAAATACACTTGAATGAGTGGTTTTTAATACTTTTGGACTAAATGCTTTAATATATAGTATATTAAAATATATAGATAGTGTAGACATTATGATATGGTCATAAGGCACATATATTCACATGCGCACGCGTGCAATGCTAAAATTTGAGTATAATTGGTATTCTTCAGGGAAAACGTTTTTAGAGTAAAAAATTCACAGAGTTTGTCTTATTTAATGAAGTTTACAGGGAATATGGCACCAAAAGGGAGTTGGGGAGCGTTTGGGGAACATCTGTAACGGTTCCCGTTACAATTAGCACTAGTTTGGTATTGTTTTATTGACTTTGAGATACTGTTCGTTATCTCCATATCCTTCTTCAATGTGTTTACGATTCAAGAAAAGGACGTTTTAAAAATTGATGATCAATATATGTAAAAAGGGCCTGAATCTCAACAAATATTTGAATTGAATACAATGTTTGCATTGTGTCGGTATGTAGATTACAATACTGCAAACAAATTTTATTTGCGTGAGAGAAATTTGCGCGAGATCCTCGTCATCGTTCTCGTTGCAAACTGGTCCTTAACGTCTCTCTGTCTATTAAAAACAGATCCAAAAAAAAATTTTCATACAAATCTTAAAGTCATAATTTACAGATTGTTTTTACTACGTATACAGATTTATTGTTTGCGGGAACAGGACATGATCACGTCGGATGTGACGGTCAACACTGCACGGGATGCTTACTCCTCCGCATTGGCATTTGATCAAATCTTTGATGCAAATTAGCGGTATATTTACGTTGCAATACTTATTTATTGTTTCTATGAAATTTTTAGTTTGATAACTATTCGTTATCTCAATTTTCCAGTCATAGTACCAGCTCTCACACTATGCAATCGATGACGTTTTTTCCCTGTAGAGGGACTGTAATGCACATCAGCTTTTGACGAAACAAAAGTAACACGTTTGCAATACGAACAACAAATATTGATGGAGTGTCAAAATATGTAGTTGTTTATTAAAATGAGAAGATGTTAAAGTGTCACACTCCAGTAATTTTGAAAATTATCAAATGGATGCTATGAGCAAGTATTTGTGTAATGTTAATGTACCACAACTGTTGAACATTTTGTTGGACTGAACGCTTTTAAATAAGACCAAACACTGATTTTTTTCATACTATTTACATGTAGATAAGATTAAATTCAAAGAATATTTATAATCCTTTAAAAAATAATTTTGTTATGAACCACATTTATTAATGTACACTACTTTAAAATGATAATTGTCACTTTTTGAAAAGAGTAATCAAAATACTTACTGCCTCTAGGCTCATGTAACAATTTTGACTATGTCTTGTTTATGGAAGTGCTCTATATAACAATCGTGTGTTTATAGCTCTTAACAATGCTGTTCTAGCTAGTTAGATCCCATGCCAAATCCATTGTATCAAAAGGAATTTAACTCAGGCATTCTAATTTTAGCAAAACAAAATATAGACTTGCTCAAGTCTCTATTTTTATTATTAATTTAGATTCTTTATTCATGTTTGTATTAGTTGCTTTCCTCTGCTCTCTAACATAGTTAATGTTATCAAACCTATGTTTAACATAATCAAAAAGTATATTTAAAAAAACAGCACTGAAACATAAAGTCATGAGCAGGTCTCAATGAAATATTTCCATTTTTATTTTTTTTTCCCTGTGATAACTCTTTGAATATTAGCGGAGTTGATATCTTGATAATTCTACCGAATGCAAATTAGGGAGGTAGATAGGTTCTGGAGGTTCGGAGGCCTAATATGCATGCAAATCTCATGCGCATCTGTCTCCGTGTCTGACGCTTAGGAGGCCAGATATGCATGTAAATCTCGTGCAGCAGCATGCCTTTGTGTTTGCGGTCAGTGGTCGAGGATAATTAAAAATGGCATGGGAGTTCTCGTGTAAATTAAATCTATGTCTACATTTTTAAAATCTAAATCTACAATTTTATTTCACAATGATATGGAAATATAAGGAATCACTGTCTAGTTAGTATTAGTATGCCAGGGACATCAACGATAGTGGGAAACATGGGATAACTTATGCCCGTTAAGCAAATTATCCCATGTTACCCACTATCTTTGATGCCCCGGTATACTATTCTAACTAGACAGTGAATCCTTAAATATGCATACTATCCTTAACATTTTTACAAGTTTGTCAATGCATTTGCTTTTGATACAAGGTACATGTACATGCACTGTATTCAAATAATCTATGTATTATCAATTTTGGGGCTTAATTGGTGGGTTTAAAATATCTCAGTTTTTTATGGGATCAACAGTTTCACAGAAGATGCACATTGTACATTTTAATCTATTCATTCCTCTATTTTTTATGACCTTTTTGTAATTGAAAAGTTTACACTTTGGTTACATGTATCAGGAAATTTCTTGGTTGGATTTTTTTTAACTTGTGCGAACCCCCTCCCTCGAAAATTATTTCTAGATCCGCGCCTCGTATTCATACCTACATCCCAAAACAGCATTGAAATCTGTTCTTATTTTTATTGTTACATTGTGAGATAATATAATGATATTTATAACTTAAACAAAATTTCCATGAAATGAACATAAAATTAAAAAAACTGTACGCCTCTCAGATCAAACATTTGTTCTGTGGAGTTAAGTTAAAGATGTTTTGCTTTTTGCCCAACTAAATAATTTGTGTCTATAACTTAAATACATCTTTAAAATTAGCTAAAACCTATGTATATTGATTTTCGAACAGTAATGAACAAAATGTAAATGTCAAACGTGGTTGTAAAACGATAAACGTGGCAGTATATTGGATATCTTCAAGCTGCAGTTTCATACATGTATTGAATTGAAATGCTGGACATAATTCATAATTCTATCCTATATTGTTTGTAATTAACACATGTACCTGCGTTATGTAGATAATTCTGTAATCTGATTATGATATAAGACATGTGTTTTCGATCTTCGGTAAAGTTTTCTTTTGTTAATCGTTATGTTTAAAAAACAGTTATAATTTCTGAGTATATTGTTGGTCAGGTGTTTTCGATCTCCAATGTTAACTTCTCTATAAAAGTAAAAATCAAGAGTCGTGCACTGACTGCTGTATGCTGGCTATCTCAGGTAATGATTCCTTTCGTGTTATGAATCTTTGCTTGTATTTGTTCTTGTCTAATTTGCATGTTTTAGCTTTTTCCATACAATTTTCGGTTACCGTGCGTTCGTATGTTCGTACACTCGTATCTCGTATAGTGCTTAATGTTTTACATGTGGTTCGCCTTTCTTTTCCGAATTTGGTGAATAATATTACATTTGTTTAAAAAAAAAAATAGCTGAAAACTTTTCAATTTTATCGAAGATAGATAATAAAATTTTATGGATGCTGTAAAATGATCATTCATAAGAAATTAATCAAAAAATGATTCAAAAATAGTTAAGTCAAGAGGGATAACCGTGGATTTCTATGATTACACATAATGAACAAGGTGCTAGTCCTTCTGACCAATCAGATTACAGTTTTTAGACAGAAAAAAAATTAAGCGTACATGATGTATATTTATAGCAACTTTTAGTTATTGTTCTTGACTTCCATCTGAGATCTGGACGATTTCCAAATATGGAAGTCAAAAACGATAACCTTGAATTGCTATAAACACACAGAATAAACAAGGTTCTAATCATCCTGACCAATCAGATAACGGCATTTAGACAAACCCACCAGAAAATGAATAAAATATGTGGTTTTAAACTTTTCTGCTGAAAATATTTTTTTAAAACATACTTTTTGTAAACTTTATATGCATATTTAGGAATGAAACAGCATAAATGACAATTTACCGTGAACAAACACGACTTGAAAAGTTAGGACAAATTATTAGTGGGATTTAAAAAACTGTGAAAACGAGGTAGCTATCCCAAAAGTTTAACTTGTGTTAAGAAATTTGATATAAATACGGCAGATTTTCAGATTTTTTAGCCTAGTATGAAAAGTTTTCGGATAGGAATGTTTTAAGTATTTAATTTCCTGAGTGTTTATTACAATGTACAAATTAGTTCACTTTCTGATATGCATGGTAGGTTATGTCGAAAAAGCATTAATCTACGTACATGCAGTTTTCTAGATGTTTTACATGTTTCCTTGTCTCCATTTAAAGTGTTTATACATGTAACGTTGTATTACTAGACATTTTCGGTTGAATGAACTTCTACTACACTATCGATAATGAATAAAAAGTATGGAAACCAGAATGAGCAGATATAAAATAAAAACACTAATAAAAACAACTCGGTAGTTTTAAATGGCATTTATTTTAAACATTTAGTTTACAGCACCTTACGTGTTAAGGTAGTTCTGTAGTGAAAAAATTCAAAGTATTTTATTGATGTACTTCTTTTCTACAAACTAATCCCGCAATGATATATACAAGATCTGGAATGACGCAAAACACTTTTCAAAGTTTTGTATAATTTCAACTTTGCGATAGAACTTTCTACAATAGATCTATGCCTAGAAACTGTGGTATTAGATTTTCTGCATTTCCGTCTTGCTTCTGTATTATCTGTTGGGGTGTAATGGTGTGATTTTAGGATGGCGATTAGGATAAACTTGATCTGCAAGTAATACGCAGTCATCTGGAAAAGGTAGTTCTCTTCCAGAAATATCAGGTATATCTCTTTGAGAAAGAGATATCTTTTAAAATTAGAGAGATATTTCTTAAACTTACAGAGATATCTCTTTTCATAAAAGAGATATCTTTTCCACTTTAACAGATATCTCTTTGTAATTGAGAGATATCCTTTTTGTGAAAAGAGATATCCCTGAACGTTAAAGAGATATCTCTTTCACATGGAGAGATATCTCTTTTACGTTTGGAGATATCTTTCCCAGTTAAAGAGATATCTCTTAGAGTAAAAAAAATATACGTCTTAGTTTATCTAAAGAGATATCTCTTAAAGTGAAAGAGATATCTTTAAAAAGTGTATAAAATAGATATCTCTCAATCTAAAAGAGATATCTCTTTATTGCAAAGCGATATTTCTTTTCATTATTTCTATTTGAATTCCTTTTAAAATCACTTCTTCCTGACCGGAAGTAAGCCTTTTATTCACGGAAGTACATTAAAGTATATTTATATTTCGACATATTCATGATTTTCTACATTAATTAAAGGTACTTGGACACAGATTTGAAGTTAATATTTTCTCTATAATATTACGACTTATATATTTAAAAGCATTTCACACAAAAATTGATTAAAAATCTTATTTCATTTAAAGGTTATTTAAAACTTCAATTATTTTGGCGGGTTTGATTGACACATCCTTGCACTTTCACATATTTTAACCTTATTCTTAATCCTTAGGAAAAGTGGCAATCTTGTTTTGTATTAATGAGAAACATCAAAACTTTTATCCAGACAAATAATTTTATTCAGAGTAGAAATGTTAGAAAGCAAAACTCCTTCACAAGTATCGTCATTTCTAACTAAAAGTTGCGTACAGAGTTTAGCGAATCGAGCACACTCGTGTTATGTACACAGTTTTTGTAAACAGGGCACGAGTTCTGTTATTGTTTATGTTTATAATTCACTGGCTGCGTTCAATCATCACAACTGTCTTCTTACCACAACTGCACGGACTGACAATATATTGTGTGTTTGTTTTGCTTTCGAACATGTCTACTCTGAATTTTCTGGATTATAGTATTAATATTATTCATTTATACAAAACGAGATTGCCACTTTTCCTAAGAATTAAGAATAAAATCAATTTGTGATACTGTAGTGTGAGAATGTGTCAATCAAACCCGCCAAAAATTTGAAATTTTAATATCTTTTTTATGAAATAAGATTTTTAATTAATTTCTGTGTGATATGCCATTGAAATATATAAGTCGTAATATTATAGAGAAAATTATTTTTTCAAATCTGTGTCCAAGTATCTTTAAAGCTTTACTAAACATAACATTTAGTTATGTCTAGATTTCATATTTGTAATAGGTGATTATTTTAAAAGCTGAGAAAATTCGATCCATTGCATTTAAGATTATATAAATATGCTTACTTTCGTTTTCCTGAATATTAAACTTTTAGCATTTGATCAACGAAGTTGCCATTATTATTTGTTGTTTCAAACAAGGGATCTATTATAATAGAATTTTTGTCTTCATAGTTCATATATTATTTTGGCTATTGTATGATCAGTTTTTTTTCTTATAACAGCGAAACTATTCCAGGGACTTTACTTCCTGTTTCGCGTTCGTTTGAAAGTGGAGAATTGGTTATTTTATTTTAAGGATCACTGGAAAAGAGATATCTCTTTCATTAAAACAGATTTTTCTTTAGCTTTGAAAGATATCTCTTTTTGGAAAATCTAAAGAGATATCTCTCTAATTAAGAAAGATATCTCTTTTAACCTTGTTAAAGAGATATCTCTCTCGTTTAAAGAGATATCTCTCTAGCTTATAAATATATCTCTCTAAGTAAAAGAGATGTCTCTCTTACAAAAAGATATATTCTTTTTGCTTAAACAGATATCCCTCTATGGTATAAAGATATCTCTATTAGTCAAAGAAATATCTCAGTCTATAAGCTAAAGAGATATTTTTTTTCACAAGTAAATAGTTAAAGGGCTTGTCATACATTACTGTCTTTGAAGTGTCGACAACTACATTAAAAGTGCTGTGAAATAAATGTTCAAAATAAACACCTTTAAAACTAACAATTTTTTTTGTAAATGTTTTTATTTCATATTTGCTCTTTATGGTTTCCATACTTTTATCCATTATCGATATTGCAGTAGAAGTTCATTCAACCGAAAATGTCCATTCAGTGCTCATGAAACCCGTGATATTTCATAACTACATGTAGTCTATACGATGAACACGTGTATGCAATTGATATGCAGTGTATATCTATGAAAACTACGCGATATTGATGAAAGTCAAACAGCTAAGCAAAATTATTGTTACCGGTGTAACGACGAAAAGTGACCCCCTTAGAATATTGACCGGGGGTCATTTTTCTACGTAGAAATTTGACCCCCTGGTCAATATTCTACGTCGAAAATGACCCAGGTTTCTGTAGAAATTATAGCCTTGGGGTCGTTTTTCTCCGTATACATTGTAGAAAAATCACCCTGTAGAATAATGACCCCATTTTTTTTATGAAGCATTTGTTTTAGTAGGAATATTCTTGTTAGGCGAATGTATACGGGTAATATCAAGCAGCCTTATGCTTTGAAGTGTTAATTTATGAATGCTTTGAAGCTTGAATAACGAAATCAATGCTATACAAAACCTTACATTAATAAGAGAAACCGTTTTATCCACATTAGAGGAAAACAACATCTATTAATTGTTCCAAGGCTAAGATACGCGCATTCATAGAATCGTTTATTAAATTATATACAGTAGGTTTCCACAGTTGTCATTTTAATCTTTAAAAGGGTAATTTTCTTGCTGGTGTCAAAAAGTTTCCATAATTAATTAATTAAAAATCTCTTTGATTTTACCCTGAATAAATAATTTGCAAAACTCAAAATGAAGTTTTTTTTTCAAAAATTTAACGTTTTTTATCCCTACTTTCAAAATGGGCGATAAAAAGGGCGCTAGAAAATTGGATCTTATAAAAATATTTGGTTTTCTTTGAATGAAGTCCAAACTTCTCATAAAAGTATTGATGGTTTAATTTGTAATAATAAATACGAAATTAAATTGCCTTTGACCTATGATTCAAAGGAAACAAACAGTGTTAGCTAAAAACCTGTTAAATGTCTTTTGTCGTTTGCTAGTGTCAACAAAACCTTAACAAAATGTGGGTTGTAGCATAAAATACGTAATTAACTAGAAAAAGAAGTGCTCGTCTGTCTAAAAATTGGCACATGTAGTATCGTTTTCCCCTTTCTACATGCAGTATGCAACTCCGTATGCAATTGATAAAGGTATATTGCTGCATAAGTAAGGGAAGTTGACGATAGAAAAGATAAAGTCGTCACGTTTATCATATAGCTTAGTTGTTAAATTACCATTAACGCCTTTTTCAAGTAAAATATTCAATTATGAAAGAGATGTGTCAAACACTGTGGTGACCTCCTAAGAGCCATTACATCCATTTCTCCTAATTGTTGTGGTCAACGCAAATTTACAGACCTTTAGGTTTTATAGAAATTTTAAGCAACCAAAACAATTAAATATTAACAACGACACTTTTTTTGAACATTTCAAGTCACTTGCTACTTCTGACTCAAACATACAAAGAGAAGAGCATAGGTTCGATCAAACACATGTTATCTTTGAGGAACTTGACGAAGAAATTACAGAAGACGAGATACGCAAAGCTATATCACATCTCAAGCGAGGAAAATCGCATGGTTTAGATAATCTACTCAATGAATATTTCAAAGAATTCTCAGATAGTCTCGTACCAGTTTTGCATCACTAATTATTTAATACAATTTTTTCTCCTCGGGCATTTTTCCTTCAGCATGGTCAAAATCTGTAATTGTTCCAATATTTAAAAAAGGTGACCAAGGTGACCCAAATAGCTACAGAGGTATAAGTTTGATGAGCTGCTTTTGTAAATTGTTTACATCTATACTAAATAAAAGACTAATTGACTGGTCTGCAACGAATAACATTATTACTGATGCACAATTTGGATTTCAGCCAAAATTGAGTGCGGTTGATGCAATTTTTGCTTTACATAGTTTAATAACTAAATACACGCAAAGTCGGAAAAAATATATTGATGTTTTGTTGATTATAAAAAAGCATTTGATTCGGTAGTTACATGTAGAAGTAAGTTATGGATGAAAATTAAACATTATGGAATACAAGGGAAATTACTTAAAATAATTCAATCTATGTACAGTGATATAAGAACCTGTGTAAAATCATCAGGCAACATTTCACAATTTTTTGAAAGTCTTGTTGGTTTATTACAGGGAGAAGTGTTGTCTCCCATGCTCTTTACACTTTATGTTAATGATCTGGAAAATGTATTTATTAATGAAGGTAATATCCCTTTAGAACTATATACTTTGCATGTTTTATACTTATGGACGCTGATGATATGGTAATTTGTGCAGAGACAGCTAATGAATTGCAGAATATGTTACATGTAAATACCCTATCTTACTACTGTACAGAATGGGATCTGGAAGTTAATGTCGAAAAAACTACAATTGTCGTATTCAGAAACAGGGGGAAAATTGGTTGAAATGAAACATGGTCATTTAATGGTAAAGAGATAGAGGTGATGGATCATTTTGTGTATCTTGGGTTACTCTTAAATTTTAACGGAAAATTCTTGGCGACCCAGAAGCAATTAGCCGCTCAGGGACGTAAAGCTATGTTTGGTCTTAAAGCATCCATCAGTGAATTATATCTAAACCACTGTACAATCTTATCTCTTTTTGACACATATGTAAGCAGTATTTTGAATTATGGATGTGAAGTGTGGGGTCATCATAAGGGTCCGGATATTGAAAAAAATCATTTAGATTTTTTAAGGAATGTACTAGGAGTGAAAAAAAATACAAACACTGTGATGCTATATTTTGAAACAGGCCGTATGCCTATGTATATTTCACGTATTACTAGAATGTTTAAATACTGGTTTAAATTGTTACATACAAGCAATTGTTTTTTGAAAGCGGCATATGGTATGTTATATAGTGAGTGTGAGAATCCAAATTGTAGGGGCAATAATTGGGCATGTGTTATCAAAAAACAACTGTGTAATTTAGGACTGAATTATATCTGGAATCAGGGACGTAGCATCCGGGGGGGGGGGCAGTGGGGGCCTGCCCCCCCCCCCACTTTTTTCCCCAACATAACCTTTACTATAGTAAATGTTCATTGATAGGACGGTTGGCCCCCCCCCCCCCACTTTATTACCATAGTATAGTGATAGGTAGGATTGGAAGGAAAAATTTGGAAGTGATAGTAAATTGGCTTTGAAAAAGTTGGCCAGTAACCCCCCCCCCCCTCAGGTTGCCCCCCCCACTTTCAAAAACAATGCTACGTGCCTGTGGAATGAACAGAATAACTTGGATAGTCGAATTTGTCTTCATATCATACAAGAGAGGCTGAAAGATAATTTTGTACAGAATTTATTATGTAATATGGATAAAGAATCAAAATGTAGTATATATAAACACTTGGTTAGTAACTTCTGTCTACAGTATTATTTGGTGAAGCCTATTCCAAAAGTGTTAAAGAGATATATTTCTAAAATTCGTTTGTCCTCGCACAACCTATTAATTGAAACTGGTAGGCACAAAAATATCCCAAGAGACCAAAGATTTTGTCCAAAATCACATAAAGATATAGAGGATGAATATCATTTTATACTCATATGTCCTAAATACGTAGACTTGAGAAAAAAAATCATTAAGAAATATTATTGGAGTAAACCCTTTGTGTTTAAATTTATACAGCTTATTAGTGTTAACAATGTCAAGGAACTCTGTAATCTTGGAAAATATATTTTAAAAGCTTTTAAAATAAGGAACTGCCAATAATTTATATGTATGTTTTATGTAAACTTTACATGCATATTGTATTTATTACATTTGTAAATCTGTAAAGGACAGTTATAATATCCCTGTCATACAAGGTCATTGTGATTTTTTTTTCCATGATATGTACAACCGTTCATTTTCTATGTAAATATTATTGTACATTTTGTTATATGCCATAGGATGTTTATCCTGAGCTATAAATAAATTACAATTCCTGAAAGTGGATAGATGCTTAAATAAACAAAATATGATAAATTATTTCATGTGTGTTATCGCCTTACGGCGCATGAATGATAACGTCAAAGTGTCTAAAACATTGTCAAGTTTCCACTTTGCTAGAGAAAAGTATTTCATTGATTCATATACTCGAGTTTCCCTTTATTCCTCCATAAACAGTCCCAAAACCAATCCCACACAAACAATATGACTTCAAAATATTTATTCGTAGGTTAAACGTACGTAGACAGTACTCTCAATATCATTCAAAAATAGGCAACTTCGAATGTCTATATTGACAGTGTCTTTCGCTATTGCCAGTAGCTGTTTGTATTTACGTTTTGTTCTACCTGATGACTAGTTTAAAAGTGTTTTCGCTTAGAAAACTCCCAATTTACTTTTATACTTAAGCATTTATGATTTTCTCGGCAAGGGATTTTAAAATATATTAAAATTTGTTTTCATTTTCTTATTTTTATCACATAGGTATTTCTGCTGGTTATCAATTCTTATGATAAAAACGAGGAATTCTTCCTTCTATTGTTTTATGTATGATAAAGCATACATGTTTCTTATGCAGTTTGATGTTTCTATTTGCATTCATTATTTTCTTTTACATTAAACAGTCAATCAAACGTGTAGCTAGCCATCTTTAAATACCTAAATCTGTGTGAACTCCGTGTTATGCATGGGTTCTCTGCTTTTAAGTTAATTATAAAATATTACGCATTACCATAATTTAGACTTCAATCTTTTTTTAAAATAGTTTAAAATTTAAAGAGCTTGGTTCACTTTATGCATAAAATGGCCCTGTCCTTATATCAATTAATAAACTGTCATGCTCTTTCCCCTTTTACGTATCAAAATAAAGTAGAGACTTAGTGGTTTCATTTCCTAAATTAAAATTTCTTTTTGAGAATCGAAGTATTAGAAAACAGGCTTTGAGAAAATGCAATGTTCTTGATTTTTCCAGAAAACTTGCATGTTTGACTACATTCAGCACAGAATAAAAATATGAGCACAGCCCACTATCCAAAAATTAAAACATGCTTTTTAATCTTCAGAAATAAATTTTCCATTATGTAATTGCATATTTTTGATCAGAGGTTGTGTTCTATATGAAAAATTGCTTCAAGTTCAGGCCATGTTCAAACAAATTTACAGGATATTGGAAAATAACGCATTTTGTGATGTTATAATACATTGACTAGAGGGAAAATTAGGTCATGTTCAATAGATACATAGTCACAAACAGTCTCTTGCTCTCTATTTTTATCGGTCATGAGAAAATAATCCTTAAAACTGATCTAGGGCCGATTGTAAATTTTGTGTAAGTATTCAATTCGAGAGCATGTATATTAACTTTTTTCTCGACTTCATATATTTCAAACCAATTATAGACATGAGAAATGAATAAAAAATATACTTAAGAATCGATCTTTAATATACTTTACTTCATAGTGTAATACCTTTGTGTTTTAGAGTCTTACACACCAAAACGCCAATCATGCAGATCTTTGGTCTATTATTCTCTGTGTTGATGTTGTTCTTAATTTCCGAACTTCAAGCTGACATTGGAGACGATGCCCAGAAAGCAACTGATGTTGTAAAGGCGGGAATTGAAGCTACTGTAGCCATTACCGACATCATCGAGGGTGTCCAAGTTCTAACTAAATTCTCAACAATGCTTGGCAAAGTAAATCCGTATCTAGCTGCCATTGGACCCGTTATGGATATCATAACCATATTTCTGCCGAAACAAGAGGATCCAACTTTAACCTTCTTAAAAACGAAATTTTCAGAAGTAGATTCTAAGTTCAGAAATATGGAAAGACTTTTCGACCAAGTAACTAATCTGATTAAATCAAAAGCCCTGAAAACGCAGTTTTCCGGAATTGAACAAAGTGTTAAGGTTTTGTCATATCGACTTAATATGTTAATGAAAGCTCCTAAAGATGCTGTCAATGGACAAAAGTCGCGCTTCATTAAGGATTTCGAGGTCAGTTATCAAAGTGCAGCGAAAAAAATATATAACGGCATTATGACCAAGCAGCACTTTACAGACAACATTCCAGACGAAGCAATGGCCTATTCAAATTACGATCGTAGAAAGATGCAGTCGGTAATGGCTGGATGTGTCGGGCTTCTTATGACAGCTGTGAAGGTAAATCTTGCCTACCTAGAGCTCACAAACAATAGAGCAAACTATGAAATGGAAAAAAGAGAATGGGAGAAAAACATCAAAGACGTTCTACAGAAAGTAAAAGACGTGGATCAGCAAGTCACTCATGCCTGGGGAGATCAGAAGTTTAAAGATTTGAAACAGCTTTCTGCACAATATAGACACGAAAACCATGAACAATTTGCAAAGCGTTTATTCAATTTCTACTCAAAGAAATATTATTGGAGGGATTGGGTCGTCATCGTCTACAATGAAATGGCGGAGAATACTGGCACGAATGGACATGCTTTTGATCTCTGTGGAGGAGACAAATATTTGCAAAAAGACGGAAGGAATGTCTTAACATCTAGCGTGCCAAAAGAAAGAAGCAAGATGTACACATACTATTATCAAAGACAATTAAGCCATATTAGAACTGAGACAGTGGTTTGGGGGGTTCATTACCCATGGAAAGCAATATCTGTCTTGAATCAAATTAGACGGGTTAGCCATTCTAATGTGTGCATGAAAGCTGTCATTTCTGACCGACAAAATATACATGCCAAAGGTTCCCATGGTCGCTTAGTCGGCAAATGGAAATACTTTTATAACATGTACATTTTCGGCTAAAGTACAAAATGCATATCTGCTGTTTGCTGAATAAAGTACGATGCAAATGATATTTTTATGTTCGTTTAATTGAAGAAATGACATCAATGTTAAAAACAGTTTACAGCCATTCAGCTTCATAATGTGACGTTTCAATATAATTTTAAATGATAATCTGTTGAAAGCAAGATGAGAAATTCTCAGGCTAAATTGTAATAACCATTTCATTGACAGAAAAATATGAATTTTGATTTAAGCAAAATCACATTATAATAGTTGGGACAGCTTTAAAGTTATGTTTTTTGCCTTCTCTCTATTCAGGATTTTAAAAAAAATGGGTCGGTATATGAAAGAAGATGAGAATTCTTTTTTCAGAAAATTTCAAATTGAAACTCAATTTTCAAAAGTAGTATTTTCAAGAATACATTTTAAAAATTCTTTACTAAAGGTTAAAGATCGAAGGCCTTGATGATCAAGCTCTTTTTACAGGTTGCCTCCTCCTGTACAATATTGATTTCTTATAGTTAATTTATATTTAACTGTACACAGATTTTTTCTTCTGATACAATAAAATATTAATTGTAGTCGTGTTGATCGTAAAGTTTTCCATTACATTCTATATATTTTCTCTTATTTACTTATTTACTTTCTTTCTAATTTAAAAAATCAACTCTAAAAAAAAGCCAATTTTAGGGACAATTTGCCTTTGCTAAGAATTGTAAAATGTCAAATTATATAGATATCTTTCACAAGGATCATCTTATTGACAAGATAATCGAATTTGTTAAACTCGAGTTCAGATGTGGATTTCAAGTTTCTATTGAAAATATTTTTATTAATTATTTATTAATAATAGTTTGCCTAAAACATTTACAATCAGTTCCTTTAAACAGTGTAAATTGAGATATTTCTATCTATTAACGTATACGTCATTTAATTGTTACAGAAATTTTAGATGTAGAATTGTTTATAAACATTTAATTAATATTCTGTTTCACTGAAAAATATTTTCAAGGGCAATAATGGAAAGACAACTCTTGTTGATTGATTGCGTAGTATTTTCCAAGCACAGAAAACAATTTGATATTTATGTTCCCCAAACGAAGTTGGGGAACATATTGTTTTTACTCTGTTTTTTATTAAGGTCTTCCGTCTTCAGCGGAAGACCTTATTGTTTTTCTTAGGTTTCTTTTCCACTATTTTTCTTCTTCTTATTTTTTTTCTTACCGATTTTGTGCACGCGAGTTCTCGGAAACGGCTGGATGGATTTTCATGAAAATTTCAGGTCTGATAGAACATCAAAAAATCTAGAAATAAAATTTTTTATTTTGATGACGTCACTTCCGGTTCGGAGATTTTCGCGATTTTGTCATTTGTAGAGGGTCACTTTGTCCGGCAATGTTCTCAAAAACCGTTGAAGATAGAAGTATGAAATTTTCAGTGATGATAGAGCAACCTTTGGAGAAGTGAATTGAGTATATCATTATTACTGGAAGTACGAAGCGCCGACGCTCGCTATGGCGCAAAAATAGTCCTATCAAGAATTTCAAAACTTTTGACACCTTTTCAAAGGTAACTTTTTACCTAGAAATATTTTGTTAAGACATGTAGAACAAAAGAAGTGTAGAATTACACGATCTTTCAAATGATATCTCGAAAAAAGGGCTGGCCCCTAAAATTAAGGCGTAGAGGGGCCGAAATTTTTTTCTTTATATCTCAAAAAGTATCGAGAATTTGTAATACGTCAAAGAAGCAAAGTTGTTCAAAATGTCGAGCTTTATCTAATGGGGTCGTCAAAATACGTCCGGTGACGTCATTTCGGGTCAAACCGGAAGTAGTAAAAAATTGTATATTTTTGCTGTTCTTGACAGGTTTTTGGATATCATATGTCACTGGAAGCTTAAATCTTAATTTTCCGTCCGTCGACGGTACTTCCGGTACTTCCGGTCAAACCGGAAGTTGCCAAAAATGGCTTAATTTTGCAATAATTAACATACATTTGGAGGATTAAACCATTTTTGGACTTCTTTTCTCTCTTTTTTTAAATGAAAGTTACTTCCAATCAAACAGGACGGAAGACCTACTCGTTGCTTTGCAACGAGCTCAGCTCTAGTTATTATTATTTTTCTTCTTCTACCTGGGTACTTTTTTGTCCGCGAGTGATCTTGTAAACTGTTCATCCGAAGTAGGTAAAACCTTTTTAGGGTTAGTAGACATGTTATGTAGATTTGCGGAATCAAGGTCATT
This sequence comes from Saccostrea cuccullata, assembly GCF_032062105.1. NCBI lineage: Eukaryota > Metazoa > Mollusca > Bivalvia > Ostreida > Ostreidae > Saccostrea > Saccostrea cuccullata. Next base: position 5,062 of record NW_026930731.1, on the reverse strand, counting down.
TTCCGCGCACGTGCTTGCAAGAGCGTGCACGTGCAACACGTGAAATGACCAGTATAAGAGAT
>NW_026930730.1:0-42527 GCF_032062105.1 Saccostrea cuccullata | reverse complement strand
GTTACGGGATCATTCAGTATTTGCATTTTCATATTTGTCATCTTTCCAATTCACACAGGAGACGGAAAATAAAATCTGACATTTCAAGAATCATGTATATGGAAGATATTGAAGATGTAAATATGATTAAATTAAACAAGGATAATCGTCAGTTAAGATTAAGGAACATGCATCCTCTCCCCAAAACTCTGTTCAATATTTTACGTCGATGCTAGGTTTATAGGAAAGGGCTGAAATTCGAAGATAACGATCAGTGATAATGCTCAAGTGTCTATTAGAGAGTACACACTGCAAGCAAATAGGATATCAAATAATCTAGTTGAGTATTTGTGTACTGTTTTATACCCATTGTGCACTTGAGAGGGTACAGCAGAGGGTACAACAGACGTATGTGTAGAAGTACCTTCTTTATAGTTTTCTTCAAGGTAAATAATGACCTTGAACTCGCCATCTGAAAACAAAATGGAAATGATAAATTAATTTTTAACTACAATAGACAAAAACACTGGTTTGTACATTTTGAATTTCTGTCAATTACAAAGCAATTAAAATAAATTCATACCAGATTCCTTGCATCAATCATTGAAAGACTAATTACAAGAAGCGTATTCTGTAATTGAAGCTCCTCTATACACTAAGCGCTTAGTTGGCACAGGGAATTCTGAATAGAATTAAGAATTATATTTTTATTAAATGCATACATACATGCATGAAAATGAAATGAATACATGCATGCTTTTATTCATGCACGATAATTATAGTTTAGTTTGTACCTTCCACATCACTTGACCAGCTGTCTTCAATCATATATTTTTGTCCTGGTGTCAATTCCTCAAAAGATGAACTAATCTCATTCAGTTTTACAGGACTCTTACAAAACTGGCAATGTTTTTGATGGAAAGCACAGTCTTGAAACAAAAATGTAATTATACATTGTTCTTTATTACGTCATTTGTTTGGGGAAAAGGAATTGGTTGCATATGATTTTGATTTACCTGTCAGTGAACATGTTTCATTTTCTTCTATTCTTAGACTTTGCAAAGTTATGACACCTACAAAATATACATAAGAAAAGTAAAACTTAAAGTTTTGCACATATTCTACTCCGTTTATCATTAAAATTTGGTTCTTGAATTTAACGTTTATTGCTTTTATTTTTTATATAAAGAATATCGAGAAAATGTTTCTTAACTTCTTTTATAAATACAAAAATGGCGAACAAGGCCCCTAAATTGTACATGTACATGTGTATCAGTATGATAATGAAAACTAAGTAATTTTTCAAATCTTTGTTCTATTGTCAAATTTAGGCAAATGGATAAAATCAAATCGTAACCAGAGATATCATTTGTATTTTACTTTTTAAAGCAAGGTAAATGAATTTCATTACCCCACGTCAGCTCATATTTGGCTTTTCCCAGCCATGTATTATTCTCTACAACGTCATCCTCAGTCGACATTCGCTGATCGTTGTTTGCACAGATTTTGAAGGACTTAATCCATGTCGTATCTATTGAGAGTGCGAACCCTAATAAATAGCTGAGAAAAAGCAACAAAAAATTTTCAGTTTTAGGAATTAGGAACTATTTTGTAATACTCTCAACTATTTACAGTAAACATGGTCAACCATGCTTAAAACGAAGTTAAAGGAACAGAGGATTTTTCTTTGCTAAGAACGTTATTCGTAAAATATGTTAATTAAGCTAACAATTTTAATCTAAAGTCGAGGGGAATAAAAATCACTTCGCTGTAAGTATAAGATTAATTAACCGTGTTCACTATAAAGATGTTTTATTGTATTTTCATATACAAATAATCAATCATCTTCGAACATTTATTTCATAAATAGTGAACAAACGGGTTGCAATATAAATGTTATGATCAAACATGATATTAACATGTCTTCATCTTTTGATTTTATTTTAATTGTCAGCATCACATTGTAGAAAGGACATATGCCAATAATAAATATTATCGCAATACATTAAATTACTTTAGTATGTGTTGCGAAATGTCAGCATGATCTAAAATATTCTTACTGATACCACACCCAATTTTATCTCAATAATAAGGTTGTTGTAGTCCTTTAAATTATTATTTACTATTTGATTAAAGCATGTATATGATTATGACGAGTATTCATATGAAACACACTGAAGGAAATCATCGAACAAATGAACTTACAGATAATAATACTATCTACGTTTCGAACAACGCAAAGCTTATATGTAAGACTCTAAAGTGCAATGGTGACGCCAAAGTCCGATGGTCTCGACAAACCCCTATGGCTCGATGTCTTTACGGACGCCAAGGAGTGATATTCACACCAAAGTCAATAGCTCGTTTCCAATGAGACACATTGCGCTAACATACAATGGTTTGATACGCCAAAGCCCGATGGTACGGACCGGACGGAGGAACAATCAATGTTTATGACGTCACAATAGTCCGACGCCATGTCATTGTCCTGCATTCAAAATCCAATGAATCAGTATTGTTTTTTGTTTTGAACATATTTTATTGTCAACATGTCAAAGGAATTGTACACAAGTTCCAAAAACTTAGATATTCCTCTCCCATACATAAAATAACTAGAGATATGAACTACGGTTAGTCCTTGCACACCACTCGATTGATAAGGTTTAGTCCTTGAACACTATTGGATGGATAATGTGTTTGTTCGAACCCACCCGAGAGATTTTTAGGTTGGCTTAGTCCTCAAATGATTTGGATTTGTCCAGCACCCGCCCAAGATATTTAGGTTAAAGTTACTGAGAATTACGCTATTTCGACTAATAAAGGTTTGTCTTGTGCCTACATTCAAAAGATGATGGTTAATTTTTGCATTTAATATTTTTTGAATTTATTTTAAGCAATCGGGCCTTGGCATGGCGCGGCATCGCAATTTTGCGCAGTAGTACTATGACATCATAAACGTTAATTGTTTTCCGAACCATCGGATTTTTGCGTGTCAAACCACTGGAGCTTGGCGCAGACCATTGTACTTTGGCGTAACCATCGGACTTTGGTGTCCTACATACATTAAAGAAGTATTTACAAACCTGGCAATTAGAAAATTACGTATTTCCATTTTTCCATTGAAAATTCAATCATCTATTCTTTATTCAATATCTCCTCATTTATGCAAAATTCTGTTCGAGTACAAATCATAGTTCTCACTCAATGTTATTTCCTGTTCTGTATGACATTTTCCAAAAATACACTTACGCCTAACGATTTGAATAAAAGAAGGATATGGAGATAACGAACAGTATTCATTATCAAAGTCCATAAAAAATACAAAATAGGTGCAGAGCAAACACGGACCTCAGAAACATCTGAGGTGGGATCACCTGCCATGGAGAAGTGAGCATCCCCTGCTGACCGGTCAAACCCGCCGTGTGCTCCTTATCGTAATCGGGATATAACAGAAAATCCGTTGTCAATTCAGTTTATAAATAATGGACTAATAAGTAGTATGAAAAACGTCAGTCAGCATTTGATTAAATGATAATCTGTATTCGCTGACAAGGTCATTTTATCGACCATAAAACTTACAAAATATTAACTTTTACTTTCCAGCATGGATCTGGGTGACTTAATGGCTTAAGTTGACATAATATAAGGTTGATACAGACATAATATACTTTTATATGCTTTGCTATAATTTGCTCATACTTAGACACTTTACCATAAATTTATTTGATGGTGAATTTTGCTTCATTATGACATACATATTTGTATTTTACTGCACTCTACGAAGTGGCATTTTACTACACTGTATTGATATTTCATCAAATCAATCTACTTTTAAAAACATTGACTAAGTGAACTACCTGAAGACGATATTCTTACTTAAAATACTATACGCCATACATTGTACATACTCGTACAACAATATATCTACATTATCCATACACTCAAACACTGTCTGATACTTTTACTTTTATCGTATACACATTACATGAGGAAACCTATTACGAATAAAAATTTACAAGAAAGTTCTGAACAAAGTTCTGTTTCCATCTCAGGTACTTGCAGGAAGACTTTTCTTCACCACACTCATCGATTGATTCATTAATCTGTTCTGAATCTATAACTGACATAATACATTTTACTGTCGGTTCACAAAGTTTCACATAACTTAATTTAAAATAAAATAACTTAAGGTAGCATCTATGTCGGAAAGGTCTTTGTCACAAGATGTTCAAACTTTTAAAAATGATAAATTAGGAAATCGTCTTAACAAGATTGACAGGGAAAAGAAAGGAAAATCATAATTAAAGTGAAAAAGAGATCGAAGAATAATAGCTAAAAACCTTAAAAATAGATTATGTTCCCAAGATTTGATAGAAAACAATGGCAAATAAAGATTTTGATTACTGTATAGCAGGTTAAAATCGCGGTCGGAAAAGATCGCGATTTGTTCAATTTCCAGCAGATCGCGGTCGTTTGAATTCGCGGAAAGGTAAAAAAAAATACATTTTTTACACAGTACTTACAAGCATGTTTCTTTACGTATATATTATGTGAACTGTTATTTACAGTCTCTATCTTACGAAAGTCTGTTCATGTATATCGCGCATATCAGTCAGGAAAGGCAAGTCTATGTATTGTGTCAATTTTGAGCCCGATTGAATAATAACGAAAGACCGGACTGATCCCAATTTGAAGTCAAAATAATGTTACGCATTCAGAATTTTTTTTTTGTTTCCGAATAAATAAAATAAATAAATAAAAAGAAAATATATAGAGTAGTCAAATTGTTGAACTTTTAATCATATAATTGAAATAAATTAATTGTCTTTACCCTGTTTACTACGCATGTGCCTTGATTAAAGCTAATGACTGAGTGATTCGCACGGGTGAAATTATACAAGCTTGTTTTGTTAGATAATTATATTGCACGTCTACTAGATGGCAAAATTCCCGTAATCGTTAGCTATAGAAATTAATTTAACAATTTATAAGCTTTAAAAACACCAACAACTACGTGTTTGTAATTGATCCATACAGTGATACACTCGCATAATTATAAAGACTGTCTACATCTAATCACAGATGATGATAAAATTTCAGTTTATCCTTATAAATCTTTTCAAGAATTTATTCACTGTATGTTGAATTCGCGGAATTTGTTTTTCCGCGAATATAGCGAATATTAACTCCGCGAGTTATTTTCCTGCTGTACAGTATACTAAAATTATAGATTTCTTTAAAAAATAATAATACGGAATCAGCACAATATCAAGAATATTTGTATGACTTTGTTGCTGATAAAATTTAAATTATTTACGTTTTTCTACTACGCGTCAATACACCAGGATGTTAAACATCTAATTGACATTTTTATTCACAGTATTTTTTTTACATTTCTTTTCGTATTATTTCTTGTACTAATCTGAATTGAAAAATCCAAAAATAATTACAAAACAAGAGGCCCATGGGCCACATCGCTCACCTGAGCACTAAGGGTAGGAAAAAGTAGAAAATGGCTTTTTATTGTAAAGTTTAAATCCAAAAGTAGTCCCATGACCAATCATGGATATGCTATTTTTTAAAAAAATGATTTTTAAAGAATTTTCCTCTGTATATCTTTAAAAACTCTGGTCGGCCATTTTGGCCCCGCCCTACCCCTGGGGGTCATGATTTGAACAAATTTGAATCTGCACTACTTGAACATGCTTCCATATAAATATGATGAATTATGGCTTTGTCATTCTTGAGAAGAAGATGTTTAAAGAATTTTCCCATATATTTCTATGTAAAACTTTGGTTGGCCATTTTGGCCCCGCCCTTCCCCCGGGGGGTCATGATTTGAACAAACTTGAATCTACACTACCTGACCATGCTTCCATATAAATATGATGAATTATGGCTTTGTCATTCTTGATAAGAAGATTTTTAAAGAATTTTCCTATATATTTCTATGTAAAACTTTGGTCGGCCATTTTGGCCCCGCCCTATCCCCGGGGATTCATGATTTGAACAAACTTGAATCTACACTACCTGAGCATGCTTCCATATAAATATGATGAATTATGGCTTTGTCATTCTTGATAAGAAGATTTTTAAAGAATTTTCCCATATATTTCTATGTAAAACTTTGGTCGGGCCATTTTGGCCCCGCCCTACCCCCGGGGGGGGGGGTCATGATTTGAAGAAACTTGAATCTACACTACCTGAGCATGCTTCCATATAAATATGATGAATTATGGCTTAATGTCATTCTTGAGAAGATTTTAAAGAATTTTCCTAAATATTTCTATGTAAAACTGGTCGGCCATTTTGGCCCCGCCCTACCCCCGGGGGGGGGGGTCATGATTTGAACAAACTTTAATCTACACTACCTGAGGATGATTCCACATGAGTTTCATCTTTCCTTGCCCAGTGGTTCTGGAGAAGAAGATTTTTAAAATTTTTCCTATATATTCCTATGTAAACTTGGGTCGACCATTTTGGCCCCACCCTAGCCCCAGGGGTCATGATTTGAACAAACTTGAATCTACACTACCTGAGGATGATTCCACATGAGTTTCATCTTTCCTGGCCCAGTGGTTCTTGAGAAGAAGATTTTTTAAAAATGCCATTAATTTTTCTCTAATTCATAATTATCTCCCCTTGGAAAAGGGCGTGGCCCTTCATTTGAACAAACTTGAATCCCCTTTACCCAAGGATGTTTTGTGGCAAGTTTGGTTGAAATTGGCCCAGCGGTTCTTGAGAAGAAGTCGAAAATGTGAAAAGTTTACGGACAGACAGACAGACGGACAGACGGACGCCGGACAAAATGTGATCAGAAAAGCTCACTTGAGCCTTCGGCTCAGGTGAGCTAATAAAATCTAATTTATTTGCTAAATGGTTATCGATATTTTTAACTATTTCTCTTTTACTTTTTCCAGTAGTATCTGTACATGCTAACGTTTTAACGATAATAGCTCATCCATATCGTAGAATCACCAACAATTTTTTTTACGCTGCGATCCTCATCTAATGCTTGATGTGTATTTAGTGCCGTCCAAGACCTGAGTAATTTCTAAGGTATCCGAAATACTAACGACTTCATAAGGAATGCAGATTTTAAGATACGAAACAGATTATTTAAAATTAAAGGAAGAATACAGCAAGGAATAAAAACGGCCTCCCTCCAAATTGCAAACATTCCGTCATTAAACCAATACAGTAAATATACATTTGAATGTGATGGCCAAATATGCATTGTACAGTATTGCCCTTTTCACATTCTCGACTACATGCATATTATGTTTTCATTGAACTAAACGTTATTTAATATAATTATTACAAGAACTGTCTTCACAAGATGGATACGTCAAACAGTGCTTACAAAAACAATTTTAAAAACAGCATAAATAGGGAAAAGGAGCAGTATTCGACTAAAACATTGAATCAGTACACACGCTTTTTTATGGGGAGCTTATTTTATTCCGTCAGGTAGTCAAAACGTTTTTCTCCACACGTTCAAACTTTGGTTAATTTTGAATGAAGGTCATTTTGATTCAATTTTTTGTTTGTTTTCAAATCAGACTGATTATAAGTTGAAAGATATTGAACATGTAAATATGTATTAAAAAAGTTTTTTTTCAGTTAAGATGAAGAAAAACATATTCTTTTGCTTTCTTATGTTTATAAAATTTTGATATCGAGGTAAATTAAATAGGAAAAATTGATGAAAGATAATATGTCTATTCCAAGAAGTTAGTTCAGTATAAGTGTACTGCTTGTATCTCCTATGGTCTCATGAGAGAATGCAACGGACATAGTAGTACCTTCGTTATCAATTTCCTCAAGGTAAATAATGACACTGAACTTGCTATCTGAAAACAAAATGGAAAACATAATCGAAGTGGACAATATCACTGGTTTGCACATTTTGAATTTCTGCCAGGCAAAGTAATTTAACGAGGTAAATTATTGACAAGCAAGTTGATGAAACAAGAATATCAACAGTCTCGTTTAAAGTCATCATTTCGTAAATTCTATGGTCGATACAATGACCTTGTCAGCAAATACAATTTATCATTGAATGAAATGCTGACTGACGTTTTTCATACCAATTGTTAGTCCATTATTTATACACTGAATTGACGACGGATTTTTTCCGTTATTTCCTGATTATGACAACGAGCACACGGCGGGTGTGACCGGTCAGCAGGGGATGCTCACTCCTCCATGGCACCTGATCCCACCTCTGATGTTTCGGAGGTCCGTGTTTGCTCTGCTCTTATTTTGTATATTGTTTAATGGACGTTGAGATTGAATACTGTTCGTTATTTCCATATCCTTCTAGAATATATTCTTACCAGATTCTTTGCATCCATGATTGAAAGACTTATTACAAGAAACATGATTATTCTGTATATGAATCTCCTCTATACACTAAGCACGTAGTTGGCACAGGGATTTCTGTTAAGAATTTTATAAATATATATCTTTATTCAATTTATATACATGTATACATATATGAAAATGAAATGAATACATGCAATTATCGATCCATGTACTCTAATTATAGTTTTAATGTATACTTTTCACTATTCCTGACCAGCTGTCTCCTATTGTATACTTTTGTCCTGGTGCAAGTTTAGTCCTTAATTCCTCAAAGGATGAACTACTCTCATTTAGTTGGACAGGACTCATACAAAACTGACAGAGTTTTCCTGAGGTACCACAGTCTTGTTAAAATACAAAGTATTAGATAAATACCCCGGTATTTTGTTTAATGAAATCATTTATCTAAAAATGAGTTGTTTGTGTATAAAGTTTTGATTTACCTGAACATGTTTCATTTTCCTCTATTCTTAGAATTTGCAAAATTACGACACCTTCAAAATATACATTAAAAGCTTTGGCAAATACTCTATTTATTCATTTATTATCAAAATTTGGCTTTGAGTTTTACATTTTTTTTATGTCACTGACGTAATAATATGTTAGTTCAATCGCTTTTATCCTTAATTAAACAAATGGAGAAAACGACATTTTAATGCAAGTCATTTCCATAAAAGTATCAATATAGTTCAAGATTAGTAAATTTTTAAATCTTAGTCCTATCGGAAAATTTTAGCGAGCGGATAAAAAGATCAGTGTGTTCCCATTTCGCCTTAATTGTGAAATACAGGTAAGAAAAAGTTAAAAAGTACTAAGGCGAAATGGGAATTTTAGTATTTGTAAATATTGTTACAAGGTTGATATAAAAATTTAAATGACAAAAACTTTTACATTGAATTTAACAATTAATGGAAATTTGTGAATACTGTGAATGAAATAATACGTGTAATATCAAAAAATACTTTATGTTAAAGATATTTAATCTTCATCACCTTAATTCACCTGAGAGCTTACTAAGGCGAAATGGGAATGCTAAATTTTACAGTTAAGGCGAGATGGGAAGAACAAACCAAAAGATCTAAGCGTAACCACAGATGTCATTTCGTTTTTTTTAAAGCAAAGTTAACGAATTTCTTTTACCCCATGTCAGTTTATATTTGGCTTTTCCCAGCCAAGTAGTATTCCTTACAATATCGTCCTCAGTCGACATTCGTTGATCTAAAATTGCGCAGATTTTCAAGGAAGTAATCCATGTGATATCAACTGAGAGTATCAATCCTGGTAGATAGCTGAAAAACACATTAAAAAAGATTTTAGTTGCACTAATAAGATACCATACACATACAAAGATACCATACACATACAAAGATTTGATAAAGATACGAAAGCTAAGATACAAAGAATTTCATGTTTTCCAATGATATTAATTATTGACATAATGTTTCCTTTCTGCAATGAAAGGTCTATTAATTAATATCAAAAATGTTTCAAAATATAAATATCATGTTTGAACGTAACCCTTTCATATTGTATCCTGTAAATTTACAACTGTTTGTTATCCTAGGATAGAATAAGATAAGATAATATTTATTTGAAGTCGGGTACATCAACAGATCAAAGAACATTAGAGCTATTTTCCGACTACTCATCACTATCATAAGAAACGAATTTTAAAAAAGCCATTAAAATTTGAATAATCTCTCCGAATATATAGTACAATGTACGAATTAAAAAAATGTTATAATAAAGAAATATCAAAATACCTGACAATTAGAAATATGTTTATTTCCATTCTGCCAAAGAACGTGATTTTTTCGGATATCCTTGCATTTATGTCAAATCTTATTTGAGGACATATTATTTATGATAATGACTTCATTCGGGAAATAAATAGCAAGGCTAAAATTTCGAAGCTTTTCAATACGCTGGCTTACCAATTATGGTATAAAATCTTAAAATGCGCTTGCGTATGAGTTTTGTGTGGTGCGCTTGTAGACTGAAGTAAGTTTAACTTATCATACCAGCCTCTGCATATTTGGTAGGCAAGGAGAGTCTGTGTCATTCATAATGTTCCATTATTCAAGACATTCTGTATTCTCCATCTCTCATACAAATCATTGTCTAACGTCATGGCACCAGACAGTACTTGATATAGCCAACGCTTGTTGGTCAACTCGATCAATAGAATTCTTGTGAGATCATAATCTTGGAAACTTCATACTATCTTAACTATCAATTGGGGAACATAATGAAGAGAGGAGGAAACATGCTTAACACCCTAACAAGCCAGAGCATTAGAGCTGATGTCATTATCATCACATTTTACATTACAGTAAACACAACATTTGGCCATTCTTGAATGCATCATTTATGGTAAGCTATACAGAAGGATTCATGCTGGTCAGGTAAACACCCGCTGATTCCTTTTATCAATTAACTAATTGATGTTTATTTTCGATGCATACTAATTTAAATTCATAATTTTGATAAAACTTTACAAATTTTCAGAAGTTACCCTGGACTTAATCTAGAAATAACCGGTAGGGGGTATTGGAGTGTTGTTTGAGAGTAATCTATTTCGCCATAATGTGTAATTTTTGTGCATGTACACTGTCAAGCAAAACAAACATTAATACCTGTTTGGGGAGAAGCCATTCTTAATCTCTCTTCAGTGTTTTAAGAACAACATTTTTGTCTGGTATTTTCTATATGTTTTAAGTTTGGCATAGGAATTTGCATACTATATACAGGGTTATTTTCACCCCGTCTTATTTTCGCCCTTTCACACTTGCCAACAATTTTGGCCCGTTTAAAATTCGCCCAATCATAGTTTTGTTTAAGAAATAATACTGAATTCTTTGAATTCGCCCCGTTTTAAATTCGCCCAAATGAGAGTAGGCGAAAATAAAACGGGGGCGAAAATTTCCCTGTATACAGTAATATGGCCTTTAAAGTCAAAGAAAATAACATAAAACTTTCATCATGGTTCGTAATCTGTTAATTAAAACTTAGACCTTTTGCATTCTTTGATGCTAACATTCTCTTAAATTTTGACTCAAAACACCTAAAACTATTTCGTATTGTTTAATGGACTTTTTATCTTGAAAACTGTTCGTTATCCCTATATGTTTCATCGGAAGACCAGGTCTCCAAAAAGCACGTAGATATTGGCAATTAGAAACGCAAGCACATTTTTGATGACAACTTCAGAGTACTTATGTGTACATGTAGAATGTTTTTAACAAAATAATTTTTGATATTGCCAAGGTTAGTAAATTAATGATTTCCATTTTTATCGAAAAAGCAGCTTTCAATGATATCAAAAAGCTTTGATTTGGGAAATTGTCGTGTATAAAAATACGAAAAAATATGCTTTCTAGTTACATATTTTACAGTTTTCACTCATTTCTAAGACCTCAAGTATACTTCTGATGTTTTTTTTAGTAAAACTGGGTCTATAAAATAAAATAAACTAAAATATTTAATTCAAACGCTCATATCAAATTTGTTTCCTGTAAATAATCTGGAAATTTATATCGAAAGAGCTGACAGGTGTTTTGCTAACAAATTGTTAGGGTATTATTCACACACTGATTGTCTGAAAATTTTTATCGTTCTTCTCGTTCCAGTTTCAAACAGCACACGGCGTATGATACGGTCGAAAGGGGATGTTTAATTCTTCATGGCACTTGATCTCTCCTTTGATGTTTACTGAGGTCCAACTTTTGTTTAAAAGGACTTTTTCGTGTATTTTAGATAAAAAAAAAAAAAAATTAGGGTTCTAATGATAAAAACGTCTGAACAAAACATTTTATTCCCCCTTTTTATATACATGTAATATTAATTTAAGATATTTGAAAAAGTCCGTTACAATTTTGTTTTTAAAGAGACATTATTCATGTTGGCCACCAATATTGCTGTTGCTTCATCCACCCGCTTATTAGCTTCTTCTCTTGAAAGATTTCCTAAATTCATGGTTTTCTCTGGGTTTATGGAGACGTTACAATAGTCGTCACTTTGATAAGATTTCCTGCTTTTTCTCTTATCGGTGGTGGTTGCTACTTTCTTAACCTTTTGACATTTTTTCTTACCCTTACTAACTTTTTCTTTACTATTCTTATCATTTTCCTTCGAATGATCACATCTACTCTCATTTCCACTTGCGTTTTTTGTTTTTGAGGAAGCTCTTTCATTTCCTCCACATACCTCTTCATGAGATATCGTTCCTCTCATTTGACCTGACGAGACGTCGTTTCTTTCGGATTTGTTGTCAGTGTTTCTGTCTTCACTCTCTTCATCTGTGTACAATACAGGCGCACAAAGAACATTTTTATTTGTTTCCGAGGAATATGTTCTTTCTTTTTGGCAACCCCCTGCTGAAGATCCCTTTTCACGCTGCTGAATATCATTTGTTTTACATTTAAAATCATTACCTTTATCAACATATCTTTCTGATTTGTGATCGGTCTTAGGTATTATGACCGTACTTTTTTCATGCTTTGCCATTTTTGGTTCGTGAACTTGTAAACTTTTATTATCATTTTTACTCAAAATCTCCTCGGGTTCACCATTTTTCTGTATGCTTTCATTCAGTAGTTCATCATCATCTACAGTTGTGTCTAGATCATCCAGCTTCTGTTTGCTATATATCTCCTCATCCTGGCTGACCGTCACCGCTGTTTTCTTTACTTTCTCTACCTGGGTGTATTCATCTTCAGGTGATGCCAGTTTTGTCCAAGTTGTTGTCCATACGTTGTCGTAGTCACTATTATGAGACATCGGTCTGATAAAACGTTTGTTGCTTTCCTCAGAGATGCATCCCTCGTTTGAAGTGCTTAAATTTGACGCAACCTTTGCAACTGAAGCAAGATCGTAGGCGAAATCTTTTTCTTCATTATTCGTCTTGTAGATGCATGTTATTGCCTCCGAAATCGGTCTATCCTCCCTTTCATTGCAATCTTTTCTACGTATATTTATCAGCTGTCTATTGACTTGTCGTTTAACACACCTGCAATAATCGAAACTAAATATTACATTATCATAATAGCATTTAAAGTAGAAATAGTGAATTATTCATTTAAGAAATGAATTTAATTTTTGAAGATCCATGAGGTTATGAACTACGACGCTTCACGCCGGTATATTTCATACGCGTGTTAGCGCGTCACGATAAATATGCCGGTGTGAAGCGTTGTAGTTCATACACCTCATGAATCTTCAAAAATTAAATTCATTTCTGATATTTACATTATTTTTCTGATGACTTGCCATAAATTAACATCATTGAACCGCCATTTTTAAAGCAAAGCAGTGTGCACTATATTTTTGACGTCAAGTGCGGTATTATAATTATGACGTAACAACAGAGGTATTCATGCTTATTCCTGGTAGATATATTTAATGTAGTTCATGAGAAAATAAACTGCATTTTATATTGCAAAGAATCATAGGGGAAAATTATTAGAAATGTAAATATATTGTTTTAAAACAAAAACAAAGTAAAAAAATGGACCCAGCCTTCAGGGCACTGAATACAAACCAGTAAATACACGTGATATTGAGAATGATCAGCAAGACAAGCACTCCACCAACGACAGGCAGGTAGGTGGCGCAGTTCTTCAGAAGATAGAGCCATAAACATTCCAGTGCTGTAAAATATAGCATTCAGTAATTAAATTACAGTTCAAAACGTATTATAGTATAAGGATGGATTGTACATAAAAATTAAAAAGTCAAACATGTCCTTTTTCTCATAGATTCTTTACTTCTACTTTACGCTTTATATAACAATCACTTAATGTTTTCTATACTCTTAATGAGCAATTTTAATTTAACAATTAATTCTGATTATCTTTATACTTATAAATTCACTTTCTTCATACAAAAGAAAATTAGTATTTAATTTCCAAGAAGGAATAAAATCATGACAAGGAACACATGGCGGATATGACCGGTTGGCAGGGGATGCTCACTCCTCCATGGCACCTGATCCCACATCCGATGTTTTGGAGGTCCGTGTTTGCTTTGCTCCTATTTTGTATTGTTTTATGGACTTTTAATTTTGAATTACTGTTCGTTATCTTTGTCTTACATTACATTTGATTTAAAGCAATTGAAAAATAATCTTTTTTTCAGTTTTAAAAAGCACACTTTGTTAATGCTACGTTCAATTTTTGTCACTGATGATATGCTTAGAAATCATCATTTATACGTCAAAAAATATATTCTTATTTTACCCCGTAGCTTCTCACATTTTTCATGGATATTTGCAGTAGTGGTGTCATTCATACTGCCTTCCTCTAGTTGATTTGTCACTGTCGTACTCCTTCAAATTTTGTATCTACAGATCTTTATCTAAGAGGACAGCTGAGAAAAGGGAAAAAATCATATTGATCAGACAGAACTAGGATAAACCCTTTAAATTGGAATTAAATACATATCTGAACATTACTTTACAAACTCAGTTTCACATATTAATTTTTTTCAGGAGGGGATGGGAGTATTTTTGTTGTTATGACGATTTATATTGTGAACTTTAAAAGATATTTTTCTAAAAGCTGAATACTTTTCTTCCTACTTTAATAGTAAGTTGAAAGTATGACTGAAACAAACTGTCAAATTGCTCAACTGTCAAAGCAAGTAATTTCAATTTATCACTAAGAGCTAATAACAATCCCCTTAAACACACCAGGTGGGAAGTTGTAATATGTATGGAGAGAAAAAAAATAAAGAAAATAATAACATACCTGCCAATTAATCAACTGTCTGTCTATTGAATGTACATCATTTGTTTCCCAAAGATTTTTTAAACATCATTAAAATTTTTTGAGAACAGAAAATATTTAACTTACGTATTCAATGCAGCCTTTCAAATCCAGGAAAATGAAACTCAGAAAGGCATAAAAGTGCAGGATGTTTAGAATTTTGAACTTTGAGTCATGCAAGGAAGTTGTTTGTTATTAAAAAGTCTGCAAATTTATCAAAATAATTTTTTTATAGTGTACAATGTCACATGTTTCAATCGAAATAAAGATATTTTGTGATGTAGGTGATATTCCTAATTCAAGCAATTACAGAAACTTTAAAATGCTTTAGATTTCTACCTTAGGTAGACGTAACAGAAAATAATGTGACAGACCATTTTAGAACTTGTATCAGTGAAATATATTGCGATATATTGCAATAGGAAACAGTACTCAAGCCCAAAAGCAACCAAGCTTTATTATAAACGTGATGACCTTAACTTTGAAATCGTCATCTTCCTTTATTTATGCAGTTATATACCTTCATCACCTACATATGGAGTTTGTATATCTCAATTGATTCGATATGCAAGGGCATGTTCTACGTAAGAACATTTTCTAAAACGAGGTAAATTATTGACAAACAAGTTGATGAAACAAAAATATCATGAGTCTCGTTTTTAGTCATCATTTCGCAAGTTCTAGTTCGATACAATGACCTTGTCAGTAACTACAAATTAATATTGAGTCAAATGCTCATTGACGTTTTTATACTATTTGTTAGGCCTTAATTACACAATGAATGACGACGGATTTTTCAATTATTTCCCGATCATGACAAGGAGTAGACGGCGGGTGTGACTGGTTGGCAGGAGCTGCTTACTCCTCTATGGCACTTGATCCCACCTCTTATGTTTTAGAGGTCCGTATTTACTCTGCTACTATTTTGTATTGTTTGATGGACTTTTCAGTTTCGTAGATATTGTCATTCAGAAACCTAAGCATGTTTAAATGAACAATTTCGTATTACGTGAGTTAATAATAAAAATGTTTTACGGAATGAAAGATTCACTCCACCATTGATAAAATAGCTGTTTTTTATTTCAAAATGCCTATACTTTGGTTTTTTGTGTATAATTGTTGTGAACGTGTGAAAAATGCTCGATTTGAAAATTTGGACCTTAGCAAAACTCGTGATTTCAATTTGTTAAAAACGTTTTGGTGGAGTTTCAAAGCATCCACATCTGTTTGGTACTACTTCCTGAAATATTCCTGCATGTTTGAATGTTGACAGTTTAATAAGATAAAGATATAGACTGGTATGATTAATATTGCTATTCGTTAAGATCAAAAATAGACTTAATTGAAACACGTAGAGTATTAGGAAGTCCAGCCTTTTACTGTACCTGTTCGTACACACACAGTCTATTTTTATGCCACTTAATATAGCATTTGTACCCTAAATATGCCCACGATATATTTCTGTTAAATATAAATCATATATCCTTTCCTTCCTTGTTTGACTTCTATACCGGTTTTCAGAGTTGTGTTATACATCAAGATCACAGATTTACATTTATACATGATAGTACCATTTGTTTATATATATATACATATATTTGTTTGTAAATTATTATTTTTGTTTGCATGGATATGTGTAACAATAAGTGTATGTTTATAATATATACTATACATACATATATTTGTATATAAATTATTATTTTTGTATGCATTGATTTGTGTAACAGTAAGTGTATGTTTGTGTATGTGGGTATGCATATGTCAAATATCTATTGAACTAACTCCAAGAGATTAGCTTGCATTAAATTTATAATTATATGCTAAGTACTTATTAATTGAAATTACTATTTCTGTTAATACTTAAATGATTTTTTTTTGAATGACCGTCTTCAATACTTAGGGTACAGGTTTGCCAGACTGGCTGTGTAGAGGTATCATCCCCTGGTGCCCTTTGTATTCAAGATGCACTAGTTTTATATTAGAGTACTGCCATTACTACAAGATTTTTTTTTTTTTAATTTACCTTATATGTATCATTTTTATTTAATTGTGTTTTCTTTTATCATTCTATGGTTTCTATGCTTTTGATCCAGTGTGGTGATGCACTTCTCAATGTCAAACTTAATCACTAGTGTTGTGAGATTTATTGTATTTGTATTGTTTCATCTTGTATATTATTAGTAACATTATGTTTCTTGAACATTCCAGAGTGGTCAATATGTTCGGTCATTTTTTCTAGAACATTCTTGAATTTTGTGTATGTCCAGAACTTTTCAGTAATATCATGTATTTACAATTTCTAGAATATTCTAGATTTATATTACTGTACAAATACCCTGTCAATTCGATGCATAGGGATACTTTGTCGTATAAGCACTATTGAGATATAAATGGGATATATTTTCACTGGGACATTGTGTGCAGCAACGGACACTCTGATGTATGTATTTTTAGATTCTTGCTAAGTTTGTACTTTATGTTTGATATATTTATTATATATTACTGTAAATAAATTATTGTTAAGTTTAAATTGTGTTATTGATCTTTGCTGGCATTTCGGGTAATTCTGACCCATAACAGAATTGGGGGCTCGTCCGGGATAAAGAATTTCTTGCACTTTTGCAGTTTATTGTCAGAATTTTGTTAATTGAACCGTTAAATTTGATTATAAGCCAGCAGAAATCAACATGGTGTTTTCGGTCACAGACTTTCTTAGTTCACCAAGTGTTCAGGTTTTTGATACGTTAAAAAAGGATGACTTGATCGCATTAGGTTTGCATTTTGGGTTAGATGTTAAATCCTCTCAGAAAAAGCAAGACATTAGAATTAAGGTTGCAAACAAACTAGTAGAAGAAAACATCTTTGAAAAATACGATCTTCCAGAATATACAGTTAAATCAGAGTTAGGCTCTTATAAAATGGCAGAATATCAGTTTCAATTAGAGTTAGAGAAAATGCGATTTGAAAGAGAAAAATTAGAAAGAGAAAGAGAAGAAAGAGAGAGTGAACGAAAATTTGAATTAGACAAATTAGAAAGACAAGAGCGAGAAAGAGAAAGACAAGAGCGAGAAAGAGAGCGTGAAATGAACTTTGAATTAGAGAAATTAAAATTACAGAACCAACCAGAACCGTCAGTTGTCAAAACTGAATTTGACGCAGCAAAAAATATCAGATTAGTTCCAAAATTTCAAGAAAAATCTGTAGACAAATATTTTCCACAATTCGAAAAGGTAGCAGAGAATCTTAAATGGCCACGAAATGTTTGGTCAACAATGTTACAAAGTGTACTGGTTGGAAAAGCGGCTGAGGTATACTCTGCACTAGGGGTAGTTGAGAGTTCAGACTATGAGAAGGTCAAAGCAGCAATATTAAAAGCATATGAATTAGTACCTGAAGCGTATAGACAAAAGTTCAGAAAGTATAGAAAGTTTGATAATCAAACATTTGTTGAATTTTCACGAGAGAAAGAAGATTTATTCGATCACTGGTTTAGATCTAAGAAACTTGATAAAACTTTTGCTAATTTGCGCCAAGTCATCCTGGTAGAAGAGTTTAAGGAATGTGTTCCTCAAGATTTGAAAACACATTTAGAAGATAAGAATGTGAAAACTCTTGAAGAGGCAGCAGTCATATCTGATACTTATGCTCTGTCTCATAAAAAGAATTTTGTTTCAAGATCTCAGACTAGCAGTAATTCTACCAATTCAGACACATATAAAAAGAGTGGTTCAGGGTCTCAGTCTTTCACAAGTTCCCAGTCTCCATCCCAAGGTGGTTTTAAGTCCGGTTCAGGACGTGTTGAAGGATCGTCTGGAATAGGGTCGCTTCCTACTTGTAGTTATTGTAAGAAAAAGGGTCATCTGATCAGTGAATGCTTTAAACTTAAGAGAAAAAATGATTTTGATAAAACTCAACCACATGCTTGTGCGGCAGTTAGAGGTGATAGAGAAGCCTTAGTTTCGATTTGTTCTGACACTCCTGATGTCCAGGGTTCACAGTCCAGTTCTATTGATTCTATGGAGGATTATAAGCCCTTTATGTCTCAGGGATTTGTTTCACTCGGTGACTCTAGCGAAATAAAACCTGTCCAGATTTTGAGAGATACTGGTGCTGCACAGACGTTATTGTTAGAGGGCGTGCTTCCTTTGTCTGAGCAGACTTCTACTGGTGGGTCAGTTTTATTACAGGGTGTGGAGCTAGGCGTCATTGATGTTCCCCTGCATAGAATTAGTTTGAAGTCAGATTTAGTTACTGGACCTGTTATCGTAGGTGTTCGACCTACTCTTCCCGTTCCAGGCATTTCTTTGTTGTTAGGCAACGATCTGGCTGGTGGAAAAGTTGTACCAGATCCTATAGTTTGTGAGAAGATCACTCCAGATGTCATGTATAATGATGAAGATGATGACATTTATCCAGCCTGTGCTGTTACTAGAGCGATGGCCAGAAGACGAGAAATGCTGGCAGACCATACTCAAGCCTTTGACGAGACGAATTCCTCTGTTGATATTGATTTGAATGACACTTTCTTATCTGAACTTAATGGCACTCAAACAAACATGGAACCACACAATATCAAGAAGCAAGAGAAGAAAGAACTGTTACCAAAATTTGGTGGTGAGGATGATGAGTTGCATCCACTAGTTAGCAAAGGCAAGGACATCCTCAGCCGAGAACGTTTACTCTCTGAACAACATAAAGACCCAGATATCATTCAACTTAGTAAGAGGGCACTTCCACCAGAAGAGGCTACTAAAGTTGGAGAATGCTTCTATATGAAAGATGGCATCCTTATGCGAAAATGGCGACCACCTGATGCTTCTCCAGATGAAGTGTGGCGTGTTGTTCACCAGATAGTGGTCCCAGCTGCTTATCGTCGAGATGTCATGAGTTTAGCTCACGATACACCTATGGCTGGTCATTTAGGTATCAATAAGACTTATAATAGGATTTTGAGTCATTTTTATTGGCCTAAGCTAAGAAAGGATGTTTCGAAGTTTTGCAAGTCATGCCATGTCTGTCAGATGGTAGGTAAACCAAATCAGAAGATACCATCTGCTCCTCTCCAACCCATTCCAGCTTTTGAAGAACCGTTTAGTCGAGTATTAGTGGATTGTGTAGGACCTTTGCCTAGGACTAGATCTGGGAACCAGTATTTACTTACCATTATGTGTACATCCACTCGATTTCCCGAAGCCATACCTCTAAGGAATATAAAGGCAAAGAGCATAGTTAAGGCCCTAACCAAGTTTTTCAGTTTTGTAGGAGCACCTAAGGCAATTCAGTCGGATCAAGGGTCAAATTTTATGTCTGGGTTGTTCCAGCAAGTCATGTATGAGTTGGGTATAAGGCAATATAGATCAACTGCTTATCATCCTGAGTCCCAAGGAGCGCTAGAACGTTTTCATCAAACCCTAAAAACAATGCTGAAGACCTATTGTTACCAGTATGAGAAAGACTGGGATGAAGGGGTTCATCTTGTACTATTTGCTGCACGAGAGGCAGTCCAGGAGTCTCTTGGGTTCAGTCCTTTTGAATTGGTGTTCGGACATACAGTTAGAGGTCCTTTGAAATTGTTGAAGGAAAAGTGGCTGACTGAGACTAGTGATCTTAATCTTTTAGATTATGTGTCTGATTTCAAAGAAAAACTTTACAATGCTTGTAAATTAGCACAAGAAAATTTGAAGAGTTCTCAGATGAAAATGAAAATGTGGTATGACAAAGATGCCAGAAATAGGGTGTTTAAGCCAGGTGATAAGGTTCTTGTATTTTTACCTATTCCTGGTCATCCTTTACAGGCCAGATTTTATGGTCCTTATGAAATTGAAAGCAAGATCAGTGATGTAAACTATGTAGTTAAGACACCAGGTCGACGTAAAGAGAAACGGGTTTGTCACATTAACATGTTACAGACCCTAAGACGTGCTACTACCCCAAAAAAGCGTGTGACTTTCGTGCGCTTTCCGTTTCGTGCAAACCGTGTAGCGTTTCGTGTAAACCGTGCAGCGTTTCGTGCAAACCGTGTAGCGTTTCGTGTAAACCGTGCAGCGTTTCGTGTAAGCTCCAAAGCGTTTCGTGCAAACCGTGTAGCGAGCGTGCGAGAAGCGTGTGAGAAACGTGCGACTTTCGTGTAAGACCCGTGTGAGAAACGTGTGACTTTCGTGCAAGAATCGTGTAAGATTCATTCGGAAGTCATTTCATTTTAAATATGGCTATCGATGGGTCAGGATGTTAAATTTTATTAGTATTTTATTTTTGAATTAGTTATGCTTGTGATATTTTAGGAGTAAAAACAAAAATAAATGGAACAACAAAATGAAATTACACGGTAATGTATAATAATATATATATATATTTGTTTGTTTTCTTTTCCTTCTTAAGAAAATGTGTTCAAATTAATCAACTATGTACAACAATTTTAAGGGCACTGAATTCAATATATTATCAACGCGACCATGGCTTCTTGAATATTTTTTTCTTAAAGAAAGAAAGAAATACCGGTATTATTTTTTTTTATTTAAAGCAAAAATATATCAGGACTCCGCTCTTGTCTCTACATTTAAAGTACATGTACGTGAAAGAAAGTTTTGAGACGATGTGTCATTTAATACTTTTAATACATAAAATTTGTTGGTCATTATTGTCAAATAAATTTATTATTATTTCAATTCACATGCACTAACGACCACATCTTTAGAAACGGGAGGGGGGGGGTAAATTAAATTACCAGTACAGTCTTTCATTTTTTGTTGTAACTTTTAATCTGATGTTAGTTTAAATAAATGCTTAATTTTCTATTCTTTTTTAAAATCTTTGTTAAATGTGTGTGCAGATACACCCCTTAAAAATATATTGGAATCTTCTTTCCGCCTTTCAACTGTGATCAAGGTCATTTACAACAGCGATCACGGGCTCCGAGTGAATGGCAACTGAAAATCGGTTTTGCTATATATGTACATGTTGAGTTCACGGCTTAATGGCACCTGAAAATTACGACTGGGTTTTATTTTTTGAAATAAAATGGTTCTATAAATATTTAATGGGTACAACTTTTATATCAGCGGATTTCATCTTTTATTTTTAATCCGAATTTCTAGCCGTAAACAGTAAAATAAACAGAACTGATTTGGTAGTCTTTTTATGAATATCATGTAAGAAAAGTTTAGGAGTAAATCATGATGTTTTATAAATCACATACTTTTTATTTCATCTAAGATATTTCAGTTTTCTTGTAATATATTTGAATACCCTAACCGGTGTTAAGATCGATCTACATTGTATGTAGAATGTTACTACTAGAATGCGACTATTAATTAAGGTACACATATATACACACGTCTAGTCGGGTTTTGAAATGACGGATTTTACAGTATGATGGGTATACTGATGTTATTTGATAAGCTTCATGTAAAAAGAGAAAGAGAATAAAAATAGATGAAGACATCACCTTTACCCCCTCCCCTTACCAGTTTCCCTCCTATAGATAATGCTTACGTAACATAAAAAAAATTCTTTAAAAATGTATCAATAATCGTTAGTAGCTAGAGTATGTAGGCAAATTTTATTACTAAATCAAGAAAAATAATTCGCCAACGGAAGTCAAACACAATATAATTAATATTATTTAATATCAATAAGCTCATAGTCCTGCAGTAAGAAATCGAATTTTTGTTTAATTTATAAAACTATACTCCTAAAAATATTTTAATGCAAGAGATACATTGTAATGAATGACTAATATCTAAAAAAAATGTATTTTATCAAACAGTCATTCGTGATATCGGCATTTTGCTTTTAAACATTTGGATGAATAAATAAATACGAAATGACAATTATTTATTAATAAATTACAACTGTCAGAGTATTAAATATTTCTATCGGTTTATATGATTCTAGACTACTAGTGTACTGATATTTAATTAAAACAGATGCTAAATGTACCTTTGTGAAAGATTTCCATTTAATTAATAATAAAACCGTAATAATGTCCGAGATATTCCGAGTAAAAATCCAAACCGAGGCCAAAGCGTGCGAGAATCGTGTACAAAGCGTGTGAGAAACGTGTACAAAGCGTTTCGTGCAGCCTTTCGTGTAAACCGTGCAGCCTTTCGTGCAAAGCGTTTCGTGTAAACCGTGTAGCGTTTCGTGCAAACCGTGTAGCGTTTCGTGTAAACCGTGCAGCGTTTCGTACAAACCGTGTAGCGTTCGTGTACCGTTCGTGCAGCGAGCGTGTGGGGTAGTAGCACGTCTCAGGGTCTGTAAAAGAGTATTTTGAAAGGTGTGACCGAAATTCTGTAAAACCAGTTTCCACTTTAGCCAATGCTAAGACTGTTCAAAATTATATTGAAAGTGATACGAGTGTAGAAATGAATGAGAAAGATTGTAATCAGAGTGTTCGTTTGAAAAACTCAGAAATTTTGGCTGATTTTGATGCAAAACTTGGACATTTGAACATTCACCAAAAAGAACAAGTTATAAACTTGATGAATGAGTATCATCAAATCTTCTCGGATGTTCCAAAGAAAACTAATGCAGCTTGTCATGATGTTATAGTTGGCGACGCTCTGCCTATCAAACAACATCCGTACCGTCTGAATCCAATAAAATTGCAGTACCTAAGAAGGGAAGTGCAGTACATGTTGGACAATGACATTGTTGAACCTAGTAAAAGTGATTGGAGCTCACCGTGTATTCTTGTACCAAAACAGGACGGTACCTACCGATTATGTACAGACTTTAGAAAGGTGAATTCTGTTACCAAAACTGATTCATATCCAATACCTAGAATCGATGACTGCATTGACAACATTGGAAATGCGAAATTTGTCAGTAAATTTGACCTGTTGAAAGGCTACTGGCAAGTACCGTTAACAGAAAGAGCAAAAGAAATATCTGCTTTTGCTACACCAGATGGACTTTACCAGTATAAAGTAATGCCTTTTGGCATGAAAAACGCACCGGCTACATTCCAAAGGATGATTCACTCCCTTCTTCAAGACCTTGAGGGATGCAAGGCCTACATTGATGATGTCGTCATATATAGCAACACATGGGACGAACATCTCCGAATCATGCGTGCTTTATTTGACATTTTAGCTAAAGCAAACTTAACTGTGATTCTTGAGAAGAGCGAATTTTGTCATGCTTATGTAGAGTATTTAGGTCATAAAGTAGGTCAAGGTTATGTTACACCCATAATGGCTAAAGTGGAAGCTATTGCAAAGTTCCCGATTCCTACAAACAAGAAAGAATTAATGAGGTTTTTGGGCATGGCTGGGTTTTACAGAAAATTTTGTCCAAATTTTTCCTCAGTAGTTAGTCCACTTACAAATCTTTTACAAAAGAGGGTTAACTTTGAATGGACAAAGGACTGTGAAAAATCCTTTCATAAAATCAAATCTATCCTGATGAGCAACCCAGTTCTGTCAACTCCAGATTTTTCTAAGCAATTTAAGCTTACTATTGACGCTAGTGATGTTGGAATCGGGGCAGCTTTGTTTCAAGAACATAGTGATAATGTAGATAGAGTTGTTTCTTATTTTTCAAAGAAACTTACAAAATGTCAACGAAATTATTCTACTATTGAAAAAGAATGCCTTGCTTTGTTGTTAGCTTTACAGCATTTTGATGTTTATTTGAATGTTACTTTGCATCCAATTCTTGTGTATACTGATCACAACCCCCTGACATTTTTGCATAAATTGTCAAACAAGAATCAAAGACTGACTAGATGGAGTTTGTTGTTACAAGAATACAACATAATAATTAAGCATATCAAAGGCAAAGACAATGTTATTGCAGACGCCTTGTCAAGAGTATCGTAAACATACTAGATTTTGTACATGAATTTTATTTTAATATTATAAGTTTTCATTGACATTCAAACTTTTTAAGGGGGGAGGTGTTGTGAGATTTATTGTATTTGTATTGTTTCATCTTGTATATTATTAGTAACATTATGTTTCTTGAACATTCCAGAGTGGTCAATATGTTCGGTCATTTTTTCTAGAACATTCTTGAACTTTGTGTATGTCCAGAACTTTTCAGTAATATCATGTATTTACAATTTCTAGAATATTCTAGATTTATATTACTGTATAAATACCCTGTCAATTCGATGCATAGGGATACTTTGTCGTATAAGCACTATTGAGATATAAATGGGATATATTTTCACTGGGACATTGTGTGCAGCAACGGTCACTCTGATGTATGTATTTTTAGATTCTTGCTAAGTTTGTACTTTATGTTTGATATATTTATTATATATTACTGTAAATAAATTATTGTTTAAGTTATTAAGTTTAAATTGTGTTA
Source organism: Saccostrea cuccullata (assembly GCF_032062105.1). NCBI lineage: Eukaryota > Metazoa > Mollusca > Bivalvia > Ostreida > Ostreidae > Saccostrea > Saccostrea cuccullata. The sequence goes on along the minus strand of NW_026930730.1, from coordinate 17,103 downwards.
TTGATCTTTGCTGGCATTTCGGGTAATTCTGACCCATAACACTAGTCATGTTACATTATCCTTAATATAGAATTGTAATCAATGTTATCATTTTGTAATAATTGTTCATGCCCCCCGTGGGCCCTTGATTGGTGAATAAACATAAACATAGAGCTGAATTTAACATGTTTTACCAACTTTTATTCCGAACTGTCTGAAATCCGCAAAATATCGAACACCGAGAAATTTTAAAATACAAAGCTTTTTCTTTCATAGCTGAATTAAATACCTCCATAATATGATTTATCATATTGATATTTTTACATATCCGTACATGTATATATAGAACTAAATCGCTAGAGAAAGTATGAATATATCAGCTACTGTTATAGCTGTTCATTAACAGGGCTATTTCTGTTACGTGTACACGATGAACATGATGTATATAACTAAGTGTTTTTTAATGTAAAATTGCATTTTTACAATGGTTTTGGTACTTTCGGCGAGTTATGATTGATATTAAAACAACACATCTGGAGCTGAAGTTGAGGTAAGATTCTTCTCACATAAAACTGTATTTCTTGTATTAAAAAATTAATGAAATTTTCACAGAATCAAAAAGACAATACTACTAAGTGATGGTATCAGTTAGATCAGTTTTGACCGTTTTATTAGGTCACCTGAGTAAACTCAGGTGACCTATTGCTATTCGTTTTCGCCCGTCGTCGTGCGTTAACATTTGAACATTTTCAGCTCCTTCTCTGCAACCACTGAACCAATTTCAACCAAATTTGGCATAAAGCCTCTATGGGTGAAGGGGAACAAAAATTGTGAATTTCATGATCCCTGACCCCCTGGGGGCCAAAACCACTAAAATTAATGCAATCTTTAAAAATCTTCTTCTTTACTCCTGGACATCAAGCAGACAAACTGTTTGTATATGATTGTAATTAGCAAGGGTGCCTCTACCAAAATTTTCAGATTCATGGCCCTTGGGTCAGGGGTTCTGGTGTTAGGGCGGGGCTAAATAAGTATATAGTGAAAATGCATTATTTCTTTGAAAATCTTATTCTCTGCTCCTGGGTATTAAATAAACCAAGTAAGTATATAGTTATGATGAGCAAGAGTGCCTCTACCAAAATTGTGAATTTTATGGCCCCAGGGTCAGGGGTTCTGATGTTAGGGCGGGGCTCTATTGATTATATAGTGAAAATGCATTAATTCTTTGAAAATCTTCTTCTCTGTTCCTAGGTATTAAATAAACTAACTAAGTGCATAGTTATGATAAGCATGGGTGCCTCTACTAAAAGTGTGAATTTTATGGCCCCAGGGTCAGGGGTTCTGATGTTAGGGCGGGGCTCTATTGATTATATAGTGAAAATGCATTAATTCTTTGAAAATCTTCTTCTCTGTTCCTAGGTATTAAATAAACTAAGTGCATAGTTATGATAAGCATGGGTGCCTCTACTAAAAGTGTGAATTTCATGGCCCTGGGGTCAGGAGTTCTGGTGTTAGGGCGGGGCTCTATTGATTATATAGTGAAAATACATGAATTCTTTGAAAATCTTTTTCTCTGCTCCTAGGTATTAAATAAACTAACTAAGTGCATAGTGATGATGAGCAAGAGAGCCTCTACCAAAATTGTGAATTTTATGGCCCCAGGGTCAGGGGTTCTGGTGGGGCTTTATTGATTACTTACTAGTGAAATTACATGAAATCTTTGAAAATGTTCTTCTCTGGTCCTAGGTTTTAAATAAACTAAGTACATAGTTATAATGAGCAAGAATGCCTGTTCCAAATTTGTGAATTTTTATGGCCCCAGGGTCAGGGGTTCTGGTGTTAGGGTGGGGCTCTGTATCGTGAAAATACATTAAATCTTTGAAAATTTTCTTCTCTGCTCCTGGATATTAAGCAGATGAACTACCTATATAGTTATGATAAGCAAGGGCCCTAATCTTCCAGAATTGTGAATTTCAAGGCCCCAGGGTCAGGGGTACCATAGAGGGGGGGGGGGGACTGTACTGAAAATGAATGAATTGCTTGAAATCTGCTCCTTGGTATTAATCAAATATTTTTGAAAAGCAAGGATGCCTTTTCAAGAATTGTGCAATGTGTGGATCTAGGCCTAAGGGTCAGGGGTTCATGTGTTGAAATGCATTTTTTTGTTCCCCTACCCTGCCTATGGGTATTAAGTAAACAAACTAAGCAACTGCAAAGTGTATTGGTATGATGATCAATGGTGCCTCTTTCAAAATTGTGAATGCCATAGCATCTGGCTTAAAACATGAATCAAATTCAATCACTGGAAAGTTGTTGCATAATGCTCAGGTGACCTATAAGGCCCATGGGACTCTTGTATTAGAATCAAGGTCAGGTCAAGGTCATAACCTTTTACCTGGTCATTAAAAATAAAAGTAACTGCATCCAATCATGCGATCTAGGATCTTCTATTTCAAAAGATTAAATGTTTTTCTTTTTGCATAAAAAGATATTACCATAAAGGGTCTATAAGACGAAATTACCAAATTGACACAAATAGTTTAACAAAAGTAGATTCTGGCTAATCATAATTTTCTCTATTTTTCTTAATTTTTTAGGATATTTAAGTTATTTTTATATGCGCCCTATATTTAAATCTTTCTTATTTTCACATATGGTAAAGAAGTCATATAGAGATACAAAAAGAAACAAAAAAAAAAGTTTTGACCGTTTACTAAGAGAGTAAAAACACTTTCTTCGGATTTTTGGCTCATATATGTACTTAGATTGGAAGCTTTTAAAAGCTAACATAATTGTAGTTTATTTGGAAAATCATATTTATTTGATATATTTTAAAAGTTTATCCCATTATTATTAATTTAGCTAAAATTTTTAAAAATTCTTCAAGTCTGTGATTGTGTAAAAATTGTAACTAAATTCGTTGTTCTATAATAATTTTGAGAGGCAGAAAAGAAAATATTTTCACCACCATTCCGCCAAAAATATAGTCCCTGCTACTTTTCGAACACAATTTAAATCTCTGACACCTAAATATATGAGACATATAAACAGATATACATTGAATATTTCATCTACTCAGAAACTAGAGAAGAATCCTACCTTAAGAGTAAATACCCACAGAATGTTTTGCTTCTGTTGTTGTACGTTAAGAACTTTTTATCAGTCATAGTCTAGAATGAGAATTCTCAATACGACAATTGACAACCCTAACTCTAACTCTGAAGTATTGTTCTACAAGCTGAATATTGTTAAGAACTTATAAAGAACTCTTTATCAGACATAGTCGAGAAAGTGACCCCAATGCAACATTAAAGTATTGTTTCCAAGCTGCATCTTGTCCCTCTCACTGGAGATAAGGATAAATGTCATGTTGTAAATTTTGCATTTACTGCCACCCGGTAATTTAAAATTTACAACATGACATAATGATGGATGGGCAAATTGCAAATTGCAAAGAAATTTTAATTTTTAAATATTTAAATGTTTCATTTAAAATACTTAAATGGAGGGCTTTTTCAAGTGCTTATGTTTACATTCCCTTTTATTCTCTGCCTGAATTATATTTTTCTAATAAATAGATAATGCTAGGTGACCTTTAACTACATAGCTGTAAAATCGAAAACAATAAAATTAATACTTTCAAATACGAATAGATTTTTTTCGACCTGTTTAAAAAGTATATTGTACCATTTTCAAGAAAAGATATAATTTGTAATATGAGGAGGAAATGAGCATTATAACTAGGTTTTTGTATGAGCTGTGCAAATAAGGAACCAACATTTTTACATATACGTAAAACATCAGTCAAGGCAACCCTTATATGGGGAAGTCACATCATGTGTCAAACAGCTGTCCTCAGGCACGTAGCATCGTTTTTGAAAGTGTGGGGGGGGGGCAGCCAGAGAATTCTTTTTACTAACCTGAAAAGTTGCTTAAAGTAAAAAGTTGCCGAAGTCGAAAATCCTATGGGGGGGGGGGGGGGGGGTATAGGGCAACTTTTTCCAAGGCCAACTTTTTTTTACTTCTAATTTTTTGGCATACAATACTACATTACCTTCATATCACTATACTGTGGTAAGAAGTGGGGGGGGGGGGGGGTGGCAACCAACCTTTCAATGGACATTTTCAATAGTAAAGGTAATGTTGGGAAAAAAGTGGGGGGCAGGCCCCCCTTCCCCCACCCCCGTTGCTACGTCCCTGGCTGCCTTTATTTAAGGCAGGTCCTTTTAATATATGTGTATGTTGTCCTTGATTATTATGCACCAACCCATATAATTCAATAAATTTCACTGATAAGTATATTGTCTCTCATTGTAAGCTTTTGAATCATTGCTCGGAAGAATCCTCCGCAAAAAAAAAAAAAAAAAAAAAAACAGTTGAAGAGAACCATTTTTTAAACACTCAAAAATATCTTAAATAAATTAGTTTTCAACTAATTTTTTTCTGTAAAAAAAACTTTTTGTTACGAACCTAAGTGTGATATTTATCATTTGAATCAGTACGCACTGAAATAGTTATGTTATAGGATATTATGTAGTAAAGAATGGAACTTAGAAACTGTTTGCCATTACGCAAAAAAATCATCTGTCAAGTAAATTTCTGAACAATAATTTCCTGTTTGCTCAAAAGTAAATTTAAACTATTAAAAATAAACTCGACGATTAAGATCATTAATCATCAAGTCATCTTTATCGTGTCAAAGCTACGAAGGTACGGGTACTCGGTTTTTAAGGCCTTGTCTAAAATTACCCATAATTTTTATTACAAAGCGCTGAGTGTTTGGTAATAGAACAGTTTCCAAATATCTTTTAGGTTGACCCGGCGGGGGTTTGAACTCACAACCTTCCGATCTCGGAGCAAAGGCTCTACCGACTTATTTAGGTGACGATCTTTTTTCTTTTCTTAAATAAATATGCTATTGTATAAAATATTTTTTATGTAACTTAATATAAATCTTATAGATTCAAAAAATAGAAATAGAAATATTTTGTGAAGTAACATATTTTTTTGATTAACGGAACAATGAGAAGAGGTTCATTCATTAGACATGGTCTTTGTACCATGAGCAAATACAAAATATCAATGTCATATGCTGATTGCATGACTATTATTCAATGTAAGGCCAATATTAAGCAAGTAATATATATTCCTGATTTCATATATTTACTGTAACATATACACCTGTCTACTGATTTTTCCGTTATTTCTCAATCATGACGAAGACAGACGGCAGATATGACCGGTCGACAGGGGATTCTCACTCCTCCATCGCATTAGATCCCACATTGTACTATTCAAGAGGTAAAGCGTTTTTCTCTGCTTCTGATTTTTTATTAGTTGGATGGACCTTAACTTGAATACCGCTTATTTTCTCCAAATTTTATCCAGTTGCCATTTGAATCGAAGTATTTATTGTCATTTGACAAAGCATTCTCGATATATATTAATTTTTAGTTGACTACTTCATTAAGTTTTGTTTTCTTTTTCTACCGTTTCTCACGATAAATAAAATCTATGCTTTTTGACATCATTGTCAATTGCTTTTCCAATGAAAATATAAATCTTGACATATTTAAAATTTACACTGAATCTAGCAAAAAAATTTCTTGATTTAAAAATTATGTTGGTTTCCCTGACATTATGATGGGGTCTTCGAAGAGCAGGTCCCACATCGAGTTTGAGTAGAGGATGCATACTTCTCTTTCCAATTCAATTCAATTTATTCACTCAAAACCCTGTAAATGGTACATGAGGTACAGAAACATAGAAAGCTTATATACATATAATACAGAGGGTCTAGCACTAGGTGAGAACAGACAATACTATCAATTTTAGAGATAAAGGTGCATAATTGTTTCAAGGATTCAACATCATTTTGGCACATGACTTCACAAAACTTAATAATATTTGGATAAGACCAAAATTTTTGGTTCAGATAAACTTTCCTTTGTTGGTTTAAAGCACTACATTCTAAAATATAATGATACTCATCTCCTATCTGGTAACTACTGCATAAGCTACAAAATCTTTCATTTCTTTGAGTACCATTCCATCTACCTGTTTCAATCCAAAGGTGGTGATTTGTGGTTCTAAACTTAAAAAAAAAATTCTGAATTTAAATGATAACAGTGTTAAATATTTTTCGCATTTGAATGTATGCTCCTACCTATGAAATGGTCTTTTGTTTTGTTTTTTATGCATCACATCTGTATTGTTTTGTAATTTAATTAAGTTTATCACTATAGTCACTTCTTTATATAACAGAGGAGAGGAAAAGTTTGTAACTTTCTGAACAAATTTAATCTCTTTATGAACCTATAGAAAAGATGATTTATATTCTGGTCGTGCTTTTAAAGTCATAGCCAAAAATTAGCCAAAATTCAGAAATTTAAAAATTCAATATTCCAATTTTTAAAAAATCAGTTTTAAAATGTTTTTTTTATTTCATTGTTTCACCAACATGCAATTTTCAAAACATGTTTGTTAAGTAAATGTAATTTTGAGCTAATTCTGTTTTTATTTTTAAAGCATATTCTTGAAACGATTCTAGAATTAGGTCCATGATGTAAGGACATGTTATTTTGGGTGCCATGGTTTGAACCAACTTGCACTTCCTTGCACACAAATATGCCTAACCATTACCTTTCAAAACTTTCCTTTATTCGAAATGTTCCCAGAGCATTTTCCGTGAAACTCTACAAAATTACCACTATTACATCTCTCAAAACGTGTAAAGCATTCCGTGAATGAAGGAAATATTTATAACATGTACCTATAATATGAAAATAGCATTATGAAAAAAATGTGGTTTGAGCATCCTGTAAGCTTACATTCAGTTCTTAGAATTTTGAAACACATCACATAAAGCTTTATAAACATTGTCACATTTTTTATTTAATATAGCATTCATTGGGAACAGTTGAGGAGGGGGTTGCATATTTTTATTCATTATTTTTCTTAATTGAGACGAAAATTGAAATCTCCAACGTAAAGATGGTAACAACACTGGGAGTATAAAAACTATAAAAATGTCTTCTTCCTCGTGTAAAGTTTCCATTAAAACTTTTATTGGGGCTTTTGTTGTATCAATTACTTCGTACTGTTTCACGTCTTTTAATTGACTTCATCTTCCACAAACAAACTAAATAAATAATAAAATCTAGTTTTTCATATTTAATTAGTCGTAAATCATCGAAAAATATATTGAGCACTTGGATAAATATGTTATATAATCTGTCAAATAAAAATGTTAGAAAATATTTTAATGTTTCCTTCTACTTGTAAAATAAATGTGAAAGGATAAAAATGTCACTTTTCAGGTCAATTGATAATATATCTGTAAAGACTAGCCTCCTGTTGTTACAGTGTAGCACGGAGATGTTTCAATTTCCTGGAACATCTCTTTGTTTGTCATATCCGGTATGCTCTTTGATGGTCTTTGTTTTACCATTAATTTCACTATTTGTGTTAGGAATGTATAGAATACAATGATATTGATAACATTGGGTGAGTTCTATTTAGAGCTTCGAACAATTTATTAGTTGCTTATGTTATCTGTATCCACCAGTTGGGTTTTAGGAGTATTGTTTTTGTTTTAATGGATAACTTGCCTTAATAAGAATGGTGTTATTCTTAAGATGGACATTATTGACACTTTTTTACAGCACTTGTAACTTTAATACTAAGAACTTCATGTTCCTGTGAGCATAATTGGGAACAAGGTATAGAAGGATGCTTGGAAAATGGGAGAAGACCCGTAACTCTTAAAGATTCCTCACTGTTACAGAAGGACACGTGGATTTATGGCGCGAGATTCAAAATTTCTACTGGTTGGTGTATATACTCAGTATATATTATATATTGTGAAATGTTGAGGATATGCTTAGGATATGCTCTAGGTTGCAAGTTCTGTTAGTAAAAAGGTTTAGTTCATCTTTAATTATCTATTATTTATGTTGTTCTGCGACATCATTGGTTTATGTACGTATTATGTTTGAAATGTTTTCACAGGTGGGGTTATAATAATACAGTTGAGGCGAATTGAAGAAAAGAGAGAACCAACATGTAAGATAAACCTATATTTAAAAAGAGATATATTTAGAGATAAGAGAAAGTGATAATTTGACATAATTCCCTCATTCAAAAAATAAAACAACTCTTGTAAACAGGTCATGAGAGAAATTGAAAATGCATGAGATCAAACTAGGTACTTCATGTGAAACATTCAAAAAACTATTAAACGAAGAAATGAAAAGCCATTATTTTTAGTGTGAAAAAGTTGCATTTTAGTTTGTCATTTTTATGTAGTTTACGTAATTTTACGTAAACGGCATGGTATTTAAGAGAAAAAATCATACCTTGCATGATTTTTTTCTTTAAAGTAAGAAAACATTTCTGTGAAATTAGAATGACTTAATAGAGAAAAATATAATTTTTTATGCCAAAACTAGTAACGATCATTATAATGAATCATATTTGAACACAAAAATTATAACTTTAGGTGAAAACAGCTCTGAGAAAGAAAATTCCACGAATAAGATATACATTGTTTTCAATAAGAACAGAACCTCTCTAATAAGAGAACGACAGAAGATGAAGCCCAGAATTCAGTACACCTTGAGTGATGAGAATTTTGATGGTAAAGCTCAAATGAATGTGAACGATTTGCTTGAATAATTAGACATTTTTGAATGTATAATTTATTCTTTATATTCATTTACATATTTTTTAATCATTTACATATTTTATTCTTCTAATGCAGCCCATATGTTATCTATTTTTGACAGATTACCCAGATCCGGATGAGTGCATTATGTACGTTGTCGTTAAAAGACAATTTGAGTTTAGAAACTGCAGTAAAATACAAAGGGTTCAATGCATAAATGGTATTTTTCCTTTTTTATTTTAAAAATGAAACAAAAAACATTAAAGAGAATTGCATATTGTGCATTTTTTTTTTAGCTTACCCCCCCCCCCCCCAACCTTGAAAAAGAAATCTGAATAAAGGCCTGCATGATGATAAAAGATGAACATATTTTTATTCTGGCGTTTGTAATGATAGTATTTCATTAGGTTGATTCAATCAATAAGAAAGTTTTTTTTCGACATTATGAAGAATTTCTGTAATAGTGATATATTGTTGACTGAGGACACTCACTTGCAGTGTTACCTGATCCCACCTTGATTTTAGAGGTTCATGTTTGCTTTGCTCATGTCTTGTATTGTTTGAATGAACTTCTGAGCTTGACTACTGTTTGCATATTATTCATCTAGAAACTAATGAAAAGTATGTTGTGAAAGCGTGTTTTCAAGAGAACCTTGATGGCTTTGACTGTATGCCTGAAATGGAGGAAATGAAATCAACAAAAGCAGGTCAGAATATGTATTTTCTTGAAAATGCTTGAATACGGAAAGCCAACCGTTAAATATTTACATACAATTGAGTTTATGTCTTGTATAAATTTATCCTTTTTGAGATCACGAAAATAAAAAGAAATCATGTATATAATTACATATGAATGGATATTCTGAAATGGGTTGTGTTACTAAAATTTGTTGTAAGTGTGCCTATAAGTTTATATACACTTTAAAGTACAAGATCAATTTTGCGTGAAGTCAATAATATCACTCTATTTATGCGTTTTTAAGACAAACTGTAATTATATGGCCAATTTTTCAGTCAAAATTGCATGATGTGTATCGAAAGATTGTAAGCTTCATTGATATGTTTCATTTAAAAAGTTTTGTTATTTCTCGTGAAATTTTACTTTAAAATTAGCAGGGAAATGTCTCATACCTACTTTATGCCTCAGGAATGGTGTTTGTGAAATCATTCTTCTTGGAGGAATTCTGTTTGTGTACGTCATCTTCAGTTTTATTTGCATAAAGTGGTAAGGAAATTAAAGAAACTAATAAATTCCAATAGATTTAAATTTCTCCTCAACTTTTATTTATTTATCACTGTTTTTTTTCTTTTGAAAATTATAGCTGTACCAAATACCAAGTGAGAAGAATACTAAAGAATAAACGCAGTGAAGATTTCTCAACTAATTTTGTAGATGATCCTAAAACACAGATATATACGTACTCCTACAAAAGGGAACCCGAGGAAAATTGGACAGTTCAAGAAATTAATTATGCTTTTGTAGATTGGGGTACAAGTTTTAAGAATACAAGCGTATAATTCAGAATGTGTATATTTCACAAATAGTGCAATACAAAAAAAACCTGATCAGTATAAATAAAAAGGAGCACTATTAATATTTAATCTGATTTATTTACATCCAGTTCAGGAAATTAGAGATCAAGTTTAATTAACATTGAATCACATGTTTATTATCTAAGTAAATGAAATAAAAAATCATGAATCACTGTGAATAAGTGGTGTTGTAAGGTGCCAATTTATGCTTATTTAATTTGTTGTTTTTATGTTTATGTACATGTATCACATTGAAAATGAATTTATAATTCTCAAGTGTGTTTTACTTTGAATTATCTTACACCACAGGAAAATGAATGATCAACAAATTAAATGATATTGACTTTCCTGTAGTTTTCATTTTTATTGAAAGGTACATATTTATCCATAAAAACATTGACTAATTGCTAGATTCACATAAGTGTATTGAATAATTGAGTCATTAATTAGGAATTGAACGTTTACAATGGATAAATAAATGAATGACGAAAAGTGAGTTTCTAATCTAATGAAATAATTTTTTCCAGATCAATCACCCCAGTGTCATTTCAACACAAATTTATTGTATTAGTATCTTTTCCTGTAAACTTCTAATGTTAAAAGCGTCCATAACGTGTTATCTCCGATGAAATGATGATTTTCCTGCATTTAGGATTATTTATTTATAATTCATAATTAATATATTTAAAAGTATTTCCAATGTCAAGAGGGTTTTGGCGGTTCATTTAAAATATATATTATTTTGTCTCATCATGAACTTTATCCATTTTGCAATCGATAGGAAAAGGAAGTTGACACACTTCAAAAGGAAATTTCATATTGAGGATGGTCTGTTTTCATAATAATTTAAGTAGGGCATTAGCATCACTCCAATAGTCGTATCGCTATCGTTGCTAAATTAACAGTTTTTAATCGTTTAATGTATTTTTCTCGCGCTGATATAACGCCAGGAAATTTTATTATCTAATAAAGGTTAACCTCTTCTTTCAACTGAGCAAAGTCTGATTATACCAAATACTAATATTCACTTCATAAGTTTTGATTCCAAACAGACTTTATATATGTTACAAATGATTGTTCAATTCAATGGCCTATAAAAAAGAAGGCATCTTTCACATATAAGTAGTAAATGCACACTTAGCTAAACTAAAGTTGTCAAATTCGAAAATATTTTTTTAGATTTAATTTTTTAGATTACTCAGAAAGAAAAGTTTTATTTTAAAAAATTCTCTATCAATATGTTACACCACAAAATTTGACAGTTTCTTTAAAGGTAGCTAGAATATTTACAATAGATGTACAGTGTCTTTTTGGAAAAACACAATAAAATAAAGAATTCGCATTGTCATTTTCAACTTTTTAAAACAAAATTTGTATTTTTATAGTAAATAAATCTGGCTATGAGGCGATAAAAATTACATGAGCTTACTTTTAAAATCAGTTCGACGATTTTTATATAGTTCTCTTCGAATTTCTCTTGGAATTTTTTTAAAAACCTTATCTTATATTCATGGCTCCTGTATCTGACTTTATTTTACAAGTACAAAGTTCATTCTTTAAAGCTTTCCTTCGTCATTTCTTTTTATGCTAGCTGCATGGATTTTGTGGTAAATATACAATCCTCCTGGTTCTTGTTATTCTGAGATCAGTAGTGGACCAGGTGAAGTCAAAATTTAGGATTTAAAACTTAACTTTGAGCTTAGATTCTGAGATTTTTAGGTTGGTAGGCCTGAACCATGATAAATCCAATATCAATAGTGGGCACCGATGGGTTAAGTGAAGCGGAAATCTAGGATTTAAGACCGAAATTTGAGCTGAGATTTGGACAATTTGGTCGTCCCAAATCCTGGTACACCCCAGATTAGTAGTAGACACCTGTCCATTCCTCTGAGGGATATCCATCTGTTATATCTACCCCGCATCTCAGCGACATCTGGCGTCTTGTGAAACTACACACCTCCCTCCTCTCCGAGTTACTGGGGGAGAAGATAGGAGGCAGAATCTTTGTTTTATCTAACAACCAATATGTGAACATTTCTCCTTTTCCCTGAAATGTAAAGTGTATTCAATTGCATTCAACTTGGTAGGAAAATTTAAAGTATATACTAAGAAACATAAAGAATCCAATGATCATATAGCAAACTTGGGTTAAAGAGAACTAAGTTTGAATGCAATTCTTTGTTTCGTAAAAGGATTGAAAAAGTTCGGTTGGAAGTAAGCCATATTTGATTTCCAAGGGCGTACATTAAACACTGTCATTTTTTAATATTTATTTCCTCTGTTCGAAATCCAATGTATCTTCTTTTATCTATTATCTTTTCTATCATCTCATAATTTTATTCATTTATAACAAGGCTTTATCATAAACGTGATGACTTGAACTTTGCAATCGTCAGCTTCCTTAATGAGGTTTATATTTCTCAGTAGACTCGATAAGCAAAAGCATGCCTACGTAACGAACACTTTCTTAATCGTGATCAATCACGAATATCATCAGGCTCGTTTGAAGTCATCATTTTACAGTTGTCATTCCAATTGTTTAGTGGTAATTCATGTTATAATACATTTATATAATTGCCCAGGAATCATCACAAGGATCACATGGCGAGTGTAGTCAACAAGGGATGCTCACTCCTCCATGGCACCAGATCCCACCTCCGATGCTTAAGAAGTTCGTGTTTTCTCTGCTCCTTTTTTGTATTCTTTGACTGGACTTTTTGGATGAATAATGCTTGTTATCTTAATATTTTCAATTTTATCTTTCCTGTAAATTTTTTATTATACGAGAGGAATTAATTATCTCGTAATTTCGCGACAAGCACCATTTGCAATTTAAAATTACTAGCTTTTATTTAAGACACTGAAATCAGTGTAAGACCTCTAAATCAACTGTCTACTCGTTAATTATTGTTCTCGCCATTTGGCGCGAAAGAGGCGTTTCGCGACAATAAATGCTTAAGTAAAATAAGGAACCTACAGTATTTCGTATGCAAAACTATACCTTTATTTTTATATTTCCTCTGTCGACCATATCATACCCTCCAAGATTTTGCAACGCAGTCTTTGTATTTTCTGTAATATGTATCTTGCCACCTGCTCAAAAATATTATTGAATTTTAAATCTTTAAAAATACAGAAATTTAGGGAAAATTGTCAATCCTCATCTTTCTGGTTTGTTTTTAAACTTCACACTTTTCTTATTTCAATGATCTAGAATGTTTAAGGTAGAAAGAAAGATAATTCACAAAACGGGGAAGTCCTTAAAAAATAAACATCACCTTCTCCATTAGATTCCATTCTGGAGGCTGTGTTCACGGTATCCCCAAATAGACAGTAGCGTGGCATCGTCTGTCCCACTACACCTTGAAGTGATATAATATAAGAAATAAATAATCAAAGTACTGAAAGTACTGATAAATAAAAATCTAGAGTAGCGTAGCATCATCTGTCCCACTTCACCTAGAAATAAAACAATATAAATATAGATAAATAAAAACATAAAGAATACATAAAGAAACATACAGTAGCGGGGCATCATCTGTCCCATTACACCTAAAAATAAAATATTCTTTGATTATTCTTAATTTGATTACAGAAAGTTTTGCCTTCTAATCAATGAATAGGGTCCATGCTTACTCCCACTAGATACCTCATCCCACCTGAATTTCCGAGAGCTCGGGTTTTATGCCCTGTTCACCTATTGTTTTATTCTTTGTAGAATTCTTGAGATACATCACTGTTTGTTATCTTCATATTTTTTCATTGAAAACAAATAAAACAAAACAAAGCTGCCCGTAATCACTCCTGTGTGCATCATGAATATTTCAGTGTCTCTTAAAATGTCGAATTTAGCTTAACTTTATAAATTTGTTTAAAGAAATCATTTTTATCAAAAGAATACGATAAAACAATCTCTCTCTCTCTCTCTCTCTCTCTCTCTCTCTCTCTCTCTGTCTCAGTGCGCAAACGTATATAACCCACCTGCACAGACCGGTCCAGTGTGCAGACCTATCCTAACCATTACTTTCTGTTCCGGAATAGCCTTTAACTTGAATTGCTTGAGTTGTCCTAGTATGGCTAAAGACATGTTAGCTATCTCGCCACTATGAGCATTACCATTCCTCTCCGGTAAACCACTGACCACCATATAAGCATCACCAATTGTTTCCACCTGTTTATTTGTAAATTCAAGTTTTAATATGTTTCCTTAAATATAAATACATTTAGCTAGAAGTATCCTTTTCGTCTGAATTTATTTGAAGTTTAAATAATTTGATTCTGGTTGTAATATGATTGGATAAAAAATTTACTCTATATTGCATAAAATGGGTTGCCTACGTCACAATGACTTGCGTCAAAAACGTATCAATACGCCTGACGTTACGTTCAAATTTTGTACAAACTGAAGTCATTTTGTTAGAACAATCATCTTTTTTTCTTACATCAAATGAATTAAAATTAAATTATAAACAATGAATTTAATAGCTACCCATCTTATACGGTATAAACTGGATTGGAACAGTTTACGCTTTTTTTATAAACCGCGTAAACTGTCCCAACCCAGTTTATACTGTATAAAATGGGTAGCTAATAAATTCATTCCTTAAATAAATATGCATAGAAATATTGAATATTAGTTCTTTTAAAAATAATCAAATGTTCTCTCATTTAACTACTATTAGATTTTTTAGGAAACGTATGATATTTTGTATCCCATATTTCAATCAAATGGGGAACATTTTCATTAATACTCTACCTTATAAACATCATACGTGGAGATTATGTCGTCAAATAACGTATAAATCTCGTTAAGGAAGTCCACGACATCTAGTGGTGTGATTTTAGAAGCAATGGTTGTAAACCCCACGATGTCTGAAAAGAAGACAGTTACAGCCTCGAACTCTTCTGGGACAACAAATTCACCTCTCTTTAGTTTATCAGCCACTAGCCTAGATGAAAGAAATGAAAAAAATCATTACAGAATGTATTTATTATATGATTCATATTTAGTCTTTTCTGATCTTTGCTATTCTTTTGGATTTTTCATTTAATATTTCGAGTAATATTGCTCTTTTAAAAAGACAAGGAAACATTGATGAACCAAGACAAAAAATGTGTTATTTCCCTGTATTATTGCTGGAAATGTTAAGTAATATTATTTTGCGTTTGATTAAAATATGCAGAATTATATTATCAAAAACAAGTTGTGAACGGGATAATGTTACGCTTATATCAATGAAAGGATATGGAGATAACGAATAGTATTCACTCTTTAAGTCCATAAAACTAAAATTAATAAGAAGAGCAGAACAAACACGGACCTCCGAAACATCAGAGTTGGGATCAGGTGCCATGGAGGAGTGAGCATCTCCTGCTGACCCGTCACACCCGTCGTGTGCTTCTTGTCATGGTAAGGAAATAATGGAAAATCCGTAGACAATTCAGTGTTTAAATTATGGACTAACAATTAGTATGAAAAACGTCAGTCAGCATTTGACTCAATGATAAATTGTATTTGCTGACAAGGTCATTGTATCGACCATAGAACTTACCAAATGATGACCTAAAACAAGACGGCTGATAGTCTTGTTTCATCAACATGCTTGTCAAAAATTTACCTCGTTTTAGATCATAAGTAGAGCAAGCTATTGCATATCGAATGAACTGAGATATATACACTCCGTAAGCGGGTGATGAAGGTATATTGCTGCATGAGTAAGGGAAGTTGACGATAGAAAAGTTAAAGTCATCATGTTTATCATATACCTTGGTTGTTAGATTACCATTAACGTCTTTTTCAAGTAAAATATCCAAGTATGAAACAGATGTGTCCATGTGTGGTATCTTTAATTTCTAGTTCACCAGGATATAATGTATCGATATAGGAATGGAAATTACCAAAGGTAAAAGGAATTTTCGTGAATGCAGCTCGCGAACATTCGCTATCTTGAACAGGCCTCTGGGTAGCATCTTGTTCAATAGACAATCTTTATTTGTAACTTACCTGGGTAACATTCTGTAGAGGAGTCGGTCAGTCTTATCCTTCTCTTCATTCAGGGCCACCGTCCTCTCCTCCACCAGGTCCTCTAGGTTATTGGCGTACTTCTCTAACATCGTGATCATGGAGTCTATTATGTTCACACTCCTATAGAAGACAAACATGAATCATAAACATATACGTCATCACAGAGTCTATGATGTTCACACTCATATAGGAGACAAACAGAAATGAACATACATGTATACCTCATAGACATAGATAGATTCTACTATGTTCACGCTCCTATAGGAGGCATACAAAAATCATGCACATGTATGTTATCATGAAGTCTATTCACGCTCATGTATGAGACAAACGGAAATCATATGTACATACATGTATACGTAATCATGGTGTCTATTATATGTTCACGCTTGTATAGAAGATAAACAGAAATCATGTACATATACTTATATAAAGCTCAAATGTCATCTAGCTGGCATACGATTGAAATCATTTACGTGACCGAATGTTTCAGTTTATGCATCCGCAAAAGAAAAGAAAACAATAGCAATACAACAGTGTTTTTGAAAATTTTCACGATGAATGAAATCTTGAAAAGAAAATTTAAAAATTGCATAAATTATGTTCACACTCCTAACAGAAATCATGTACGATACATGTATTGTGTATATTACTTACAGGATAAAAGTTCCATATTATCCTTCAGAACTAAACAGTCAATCTGATTGCTTCAGAGCATGTCACGTGAGGTGAGACAATTTGTAATGTCTGCCTCACGTGCAGGTTGACAACTACCCTTCAAATGACCATGAAATAGTGCAAGCGAGCATGCAGAATTACAACTGTGTTGTAACCCTTTGAATGAAATCCGTTAGATTAAGCGAGATAACTCTGATTTATGATTACACGTGAACAATAGCTA
>NW_026930729.1:0-43626 GCF_032062105.1 Saccostrea cuccullata | reverse complement strand
TTTTGCACTATGTATAGAATACATGACGGAAATACATGTAGAAGACAAAAAATACCAAGAAGGATATGGAAATAACGAACAGTATTCAATCTCAACGTCAATTAAACAATATACAAAATGAGAGCAGAGCAAACACGGACCTCCGAAACATCAGAGGTGGGATCAGGTGCCATGGAGGAGTGAGCATCCCCTGCCGACCGGTCACACCCGCCGTGTGCTCTTTGTCAAAATCATGACAATTTCTCTGAATGCCTATATACCTATCGTTTTTTAATTTAAAATATATTTTATGTTCCTTAGTTCTCCTGCCAAACGACTGAGCTTGTTTTTTTGATAAACAGGCAAAAACAAAGAACATCATGCTGAAGTGAAATATGTCATTTATTAAAGTAAATGACGGAAAAGTAAAACACATTTAACAAATTGGGGGTCAGAAAAAGGAGGACTCAAAAATAGAGTATTACACATCTTAGTCAAAATATTACACAATCTGACCCCCAGCACCATAATGACATTGTAACATGATGTACATAGGCAAAAGGGGGGTCAACCAGACTACAATAATAATTCCAACCCTGTAATCTTTCACAAGGTACAATATACATGCATTTTAAGTTGACCCCCTTATAAACATCATAAGTTTGGAAGACATATACAAAATGCTCTAAACTTCTGCCTGTCATCAAAAAAGGTGGGAAAACAAAATAACAAACAGCCAATAACAATACAATCGCGCAGGCATTGAATTGAACACAACTATGTTTCTCTCACCGCCGAGGAAAAACCATATATAAAAAGCCACACTGCTTTATGCTGAAAAATCATATGGAAACCTGCAGACATAAGCAAAATTGCGAGGTACACAAAATAAATGTCGGACTCATTCTCAGTAACCTAATACATGGATTTGCCATTTATTACAATGTACAAAAAGTTTACTTGTTCAGTAAGAACCTGCGGTAGAAATAAGTACTATAAATCTCTTTTAAACCCATTCAAACACTATCAAAAAGGATTGGTAAAACATAACAACAAAAATATCAACCTGAAAGAAATTACAAGCATTGGTGGCAGAAGGGGTGGATGGAGGGTTCGAAAAATTCAGCAGATCAATAAACCATGCTTTCTCGTTTGGTAAACGGATCAATTATGATCACGTGGAAAAGGGTAAAATTAGTTCAATAAAGGAACCGAATAGCTACTTAGTATAAAACTAAATCCAATACAGACACTGTTTTATAATAACATAATAAAACAAGAACATGTCACATAAATGAAATTATTTGCAATAATTACTATTTGTTGATCAATTTGCAATTATAAAATGCATTGCTTATATTCCAACTGCAAAAATATTGGAGATCTGACATTGCCCCCTATATAATATGATTAACTTGAATCTTTAACTTGAAAGAAATACTGTGGATAAATTTATTTACTTTTGTGGATTCAGATTTTATGAGAATTTTTGATTACTTAACTGCTAATTTTATAAACCTGAAGATCAAAATACCTTAAGTCAGTCCAAATTAACATGGCATTTACTCACAATGGACAAAACATATTCTCTAGTGTACTGAACCATTGACATCTTTTATGTAAACACTTACGTACTACAGTTCAGAAGATATAAAGCCGCTACTGTAGATCACTATATTTTCGCGACACCTTATTTTCGCGAGATATTCATTGACTTTTGATTAGCGAGACAAAATTTTCGCAAATTGTGGTTTTTGCCTATATATTCGTAAGGAATACTATTATACGCGAGAATTAAATTTTCGCGAATACACTGTCTCGCGTAATTACACGAAAATAAAGTTCTCGCGAATAAAAAGTGATTTACAGTATTTCCATAAGTCCAAGCTAGTTGTTAAGAACTGAAGTAAATCACACTCATTACCGTCATTGAGCAGTAAGGGATCTTTATCGGGTCAACGCCATGACATGGGAACTTGTTTTTTAAGGTCTAGCCCAAAGGACCTGCAGTTTTTACTTCAAGTGTCCAGTGCATGGCGAAGGATTTGTCAATAGTGTACCTAGTTTAAAATATTGTTCGTACGGAGAGCTTTTTTTTTTTTGGCATATCGTATCAACTGGGAGACTAAAAACAGTGAAAGCCCATATACAGGCAGTACGGCTACATGATTTAGAGAAGTGAAAAGTGATTAAAGTAATGAATAATTGATTTTAGGGCAAACCAAATTATCAAGCAGCAGCCCTGAGGCCGGTTTAAAGACGAATAATGACCCCCATCGAATAATGACCGGGGGTCATTGTTCAACGACAAAAAATGACTCCCTACCAGTCAAAAAAAAAAATCATTTTTTTGTAGAAAAAGTGTCCTAGGGGTCATTATTTTATATGTTAGTCCTATAAAAAAATTGACCCCCATTGAAAAATGACCCCCTTTAAAGTGAAAAAAGAAATTCTTTAATAGTCAAGTAAATAAAATTTCTTTTTAATATCCCTCCTTATAGTGTTTGCTTAAAGAATGATATTCTACTTGTTTTTAGAAACCATGCAACAATCGGGTTCCAATACTCTTTGATAGAAAAATTAATTTTTCCTTCATATCAACGTTTAGCTTGTATAGATTTGTCAAATCCTATTTGACATTGAAAGAGGAGGAGATTTTTAACCCCTCCCCCCAAAAAGATACATTAAATCAAAAATAAAAAAAAAAATAAATAAATGAAAAGCAAAAATATCAATAAAACTTCTACCTTTCAATAATACTGAAAAAGGCTCTAGATAAAATATTGAAATGATTTAAGCCTTCACACAAGTTCTATCATATCATAATTTACTTTGCCAAGATTAAATCATACTTTATATGTTAGTGGGGGTATACTTGAAAGTATTGTGGCAAAGTAATAGTTGAAAATTAGTAGAATAGTAGATTATTTTAAGCTTACTTTTAGTCCCTCCTTTTAGAAAAAAAAGTAGGGTAGTGTTTTTTGTCGCTTTTGTTGACAATCGACTTCCACCTAAATAATTAAGGGGGTGGGGTGGGTATAACACCTAAAAATATGCTCTGTAAAGCTATGTGCTAGTGTAAAATACATATTCTAATGCAAAAACTATACATGTAGACATAACCTTTTGATTAGCACACAGTATTCATTACATTCTAAATTCTTGTCTTCTTTATACTGTATCATAATATGAAAAGTTAATTGAAGACCATTTCTTTTTATGCCCCTGTAATCGAAGATTCGGGGGTACATAGTTTTATCGTGTCTGTCTGTATGTCTGTCTGTCTATCTGGCGGTCTGTTTCTCCGCAAAAACTTTAACCTTGACCATAACTTTTCATTTTTTGTAGCTATGCCTTTCATATTCAATATGTGTATATTCCTTGTGACAAGACCTTACTTTGGGTACCACCAAATTTGACCTTTTGACCTTTACCTTGGAGTTTGTCCCATTTTACACAAAAATGCCAAATTTTTAATTTACTTTGGCTATAACTTTTAAACGGTAGATACTATTACTCTCATACTTCATAAATGTAATCCTTGTTACATTAAACCTTTCTTAAGAAACCATCAACTTTGACCCTTTGACCTTTGAGTTTGACCTACATTTTAAACACATATCCTTTACCATTAATTTAGAACAAGTGGTGCTAGGGCTTTCCTATTTTGCAATTTTATTTCTTGTGAGAAGACCCTACTTTGGGTACCATTATATTTAAATTGCATTTAAGAAAAGTTTAACCTTCGCTATGTTGCCATACAGGGGCATAGTTGTTTCACAAACACATCTTTTATATATAAGAGGAGTCGCGGATAACAGATGGATACCCCAAAGCGTAACAGACGGACGGACGAACAATGAGCAGGTGGAAACACTTAACAAGACTAAACGATTACTTAAATACCGGAAAGCCATTTCCAAATAAGGCAGGAAATGATTAATTATTAGGAAGGCCAAGCCTTCTGCGAAAACTAAAACAAAACTAAAAGAAAAAATAACAAAATTATACAATAAAAAAAAATGAATGTAAAGATTACATCTTTAATTTCCTTGATAGATAAGTCCTTCAACTTACAATGAAAAAGTGAATATAGCGCACAATGAGAAATCTAAAAAAAAAATCCATAAAAATAACATAGAAATGGAACCTTAAGGAAATCAACATATGAGAATAGGTTCATACGCACAGTGATAGGTCTAAAACACACCATAAGAATAACAAATATGTAGAAAGGGCATAAAACGCGGAGCCCTGGGAAATCAACATAAAACACGGAACCATTAGAAATCAGCATAAAACACGGAACCCTGGAAAATCAACCTAAAACACGGAACCTTGGGAATTAACATAAAACACGGAACCCTGGGAAATTAACATAAAACACGGAACCTTGGGAAATCAACATAAAACACGGAAACCTGGGAAATCAACATAAAACACGGAATCCTGTAAATCAACATAAAACATCGAACCTTGAGAAATTAACATATGAGAATAGAAGCCTACTTGGAATACTCATACCCTCTTGACCCTACGTAAACCATATGTAAACGACTATAATCTTTTCAACACTTCATCACATTTTAAAATGTTTTGGTTTTCAAAGAACAGAAAAGGAAACATTGATGTAACCATCAATTGTCGCCCTTGAAATATATAAATTAAACAATGGAAATGAGTCTTGATCATCAAACCGCTTCAACATTTGCGAAAAGGCATGCGTCTAAATGATTGAGTCGATAGTCGCGAATATTTTGGAAACTCATAGACGGATAAAAATCAAACAAAAACGATACCATTTTTATAAACTTGAGCAAATCCCCAAAATTAATGTCGGCTGCATAAAGTATGAATTGAAGACAGACTCATGCATGACCTTTATTCAACAATGATTTTAATTTACAATTTTTGAATATAAAACACGAACTGTGATAGCACGTTTTTAAACGAGAAAAAATAAAGATTCGATATTCTAAAAATGGGACCTGTCGTTTTTTCGATAGTAAATGATATGCAACTTTATATATGAAATATAAAAACATATACTAAGGCATTCAATAAATAATGTCTCGGTGCTCGGAAAGAAGCAAAATACGCCTTTGAATAATTTAGTCTTAAAATTTTAACTTAATATTCTCTTTCAATTAAAACACATGTCGATAAAAATTCTTATCCAACTTCTGATAGTTTTTAGAATTCATTTTTGGGTATGACCCCTAGTAAAATACGCAACACAGTCTGGAAAATTGCAGATCTAATGAGGGTTTGAACCAATAGATTCATGTTCCAATATCTGTTTGAATATAAAACAAACGTGGATAACTACAATAACTTATATTTTGAAATAATTGTTAAGACTTTCGTACACGATGTAGTTTTTACTTGTGCGAACACAACATAAGTTGTTATAATTTTTGTTGGCAAAGACGGAGGGTTCCCATCTTTGATGTCCATTATTTAATTTTTTATCATTGAAATCCACCTGCTCATTTGTCTATATAACGGGTATTGATTGCTGTACATGTCACATATTTCAGTGAATATTTCTTTTGGATTTTTAACAAGTTTTACAGCAGCTTAAATGAAGCTTTTATTTTCACTTTAGTTTTCTGAATCTTTACCATTCATTTATAATGCAGTGTCTCGAATAGCCTACGTTTCCCAGCTTCTCACGATGAAACTATGTGATCAAAAGAGGTCACATCAAGTGTTATAAATTCAGTAAAGATTCAATAATGAGAAATAATGAGAGAAAGTCAAGTTTAATGGCATATTAAATCTGTATTGTATGTCATAAAGTTCAGGACATTATTTATTGAACAGCCCTAGTATTTTTTTTTTACAGATTCACTTTATGAAAGTAAATATTTTATGTATGTCGTAATTTATAAAGGGAAAGAACATTCTATTTAAAAAACTTTTCAATGTTTAGATAACCATTATTTCTGAATAACTACTCCCACCCTAATCCCCGTATAGAGCAGCCCTCCGGTGCTAAAATAATTTCAAGCGTAGCATGTGTCTATAAATAAAACTACCAAAAAATTGTCAATATTTGAAACTTTACATTTATCTAGACATCTGGTCTTACCTTTGGAGATTTTAGATATTTTTGTTCGTGAAATGTTCTCAATTTTTTATGTATACTGGATTTTATAAGGTTGATCACAGGTTTTATGTAAGTGTAATGAATTATAACCGTTTTTGATATAATAAGTGTAGCGGGAACAGCAATTAAAACAAGATGTTTCATGTGATGATGTTAATTATACTATCATATGTAACATGTATCAAATAAAAGATTCTGAGAAAAGTAAAAAAAAAACAACTGATATTTGACTTTAAATACAAATGATGTTGCTCGTTACATTTTCACTTCATAATAGTGAGTTATAACTATTTACAATGATATAGATGTGCAAATAGTTACATACCAAATTATGGATATGAATAAATCACTAAATATATGTTTCTAAGTATACATGTATGCCTTGATATGGACTATCAACAAATCATCAAAAAAATATTCATGCAATAAACATCTTTTGTGTCATAAATTACATTCACTACAAAGTTGAAATTCAAACTAGTTCATCAGCTTAAGATAAATTTAACTAATTTAAGGTCATACGCAACACAGTTTGAACTTTATTTAACTTTATTGGGTTCCTCCCTGGAGTTGAAGAGTTCCACTTTATGAAGGACCTGTGTTCAATACTTTTAATGTCTATATATGGATTTGTACACATTTTCTAAAACAAATTTTGATGCAAAAAATATCTAGAATCTATGTTTCGTAATTTTTATATATTTTTCTTTGAATAAAGCAAAAATTTACATAATGTGATAAATTTTTAAAACCCCTGGTAAGGCATGCTGATTTTTTGCCTAAGAATATGTAATGGATTTAATATATCCATACTTTTATCATTGATGCCATATAATGTTAATACAATGAGAATAATGGCAACAAAGGCAATATTAGGCTATAAATATTTAGAGTTCTTATAGGTCAGATTGTTTAAACATTCCATAAAAAATGGGAGGAAAATATAGCTATGACAGAGGAAATTCGGACTGTAATAATTACCAAGTTTATGGCCAAAACTCTAATCGTTTCTTTATATGAATCAACATTGTTCCATTGCTATAATATTTCATTATTTTAAGAGTTTTGTTGCTTATGATGTTATGTGAGTGAAGAAAAAAATGGTCATAGAGTGAAAAACTGAGGTATTTCCCGAGAAATATTCAGGGACCACTAGCATGAAAAGTGGATCATTGACCTAGTTATTTTAAATTGAAACTGAACAAAAGAATTATAGGTGTACAATGTGCAGTAGGTTGTTTTCCATTCTTATCAGCAGAATTTTAAGTCATCTGAGTAAAGGTTTACCTTAAATCAAGTTTATCATTGAAAGTTATTTCATTACTTTCAATGGCATCTGAAATAAAATACTTACCGGTAAAATTAAAATCAATATGAAATCAATATTATTACATAAGTATTACGAAAGAGTTTCTTCATGAATGTTTCTCAGCATTTCTTCTATGAAAATTCAGAATTGATGAAGATTTTAGGAAGGTTCCAAATGACGGCGTTCTCTCAGAATATGAATCATGTCAATGTCATTATGCTCAGCGGCAATATCTATCACTAATTTACCTTGATTATCTTTAACTGCTAACAAATCTGGATAATTTGTTGATAAATACCTACAAACATCATGTTCACCATTTAGACAAGCAATATGCAATATACTTTCACCAACATTTGACAACGCATTGATGTCTAATCTTTTGTCTAATAGAAAAGAAACTATGTCTACACTCCCGACACTGCAAGCTGAGTGTAATTCTGTCCACCCTTTATTGTCCCTGATCTTTAATAACTCTGAAAAATGATTGACCATATACTCACACATCTCCATTTCACCATAGTAACATCATTGATGTAAAATTGTTTCACAATCTTTTTGCAGGGTATAGATGTCCTTCTTCTTATCAATCAATAATTTAACTATTTGAACATTGCCTCCCGAGGCTGCAGCATGCAAAACTGTATTGCTAGATTTGTCTTTGACATCTAATAGATGGGGAAAATTCTCAACTAAGTATTCACAAATTTCAAATTTGCCATTGAGACAGGCTATATGCAGAATACTTTTACCATTATTTGACAAGATATTAATGTCCATTCCTTTTTCTATAAGAAAAGACAAAATTTCTACGCTTACTCCTGCACAAGCTGTCTATCCATTATTGTCTCTACAAGATATTAAATTTGGATACTTATTTACCAGATACCTAGACATTTCCTCTCTGCCCTCAGCACAACACAGATGTACCACAGTATTTCCAGTTTTTGTTGTACCACTGACGTTTAATCCTTTACTTAACAGAAATTTGAAAAGTTTTACGTTACCTCCTCGACCTGCGAAGTGGAGGACAGTTTCCCCATCATTGTCACAAACATCCAGTAGCTGAGGATATCTATTCAACAGATATTTACACATATCATAATTACCTTTTTCGCATGCAAAGTGCAGGATAGATTGACCTGAATAATCTTTTCCATCTACTTTTGGTTTCACTCCACTTGATAAATGTTATATATTTCATTCTCAAAGATGTCTAGCATACATTCAAATATTTCAATATTCCCACTGAAAGCTGCCCAATGCAGAAGACTTTTTCCTCGAATATATGTATGTTCCTGGAGTAATGCAGGGTATTTCTCAATAGGGTATTTTACCATGTCTGTCCTTCCTTTCTGGCAAGCACAAGTTAGAACTGTGTGACTATTGTCTCTATCTTTTTCATATGGATTAAAGCCAAACTTTAACAAAAGATTAAATGCATGTTTGTCTCCAGAACTAGCTGCAGATTGTAAAGAGTTGGAGCCCTGACTGTCCATTATATCTACAAGGAATGGATATTTTACTGGAACTTGTTCAATTAATTGTGTTTGTTGCATATAACAGATTTCCTGAAGTAAGCTAAATACGAACAGAATGGTGTGCCAGAAATGCGTCAATGTACAGAGATTGGCGGATTTGTACCCTGCCAACAGAGGCATCCTGAGCGAATGATATTTCCTCTTCTTCACTGCACTAGTCATTGTCTGTACTCATTATCTGTCTTGCCTAGGCAAAGCCCCTATATATATATATTTCTGTATTGTACCCCTTTTGTGTATGTGTGCGTATGACGTCATGCTTTCGTGTGTAGATATATGAAGAAGACGCCATTCTGTGTAAGCACCCACGGGTTCTTTTTGTGAACTTTATCGACCTGCTGTGTGCGGTCAGGGACTGCTGAGTGCTAATTGTAACGGGAACCGTTACAGATGTTCCCCAAACGCTCCCCAACTCCCTTTTGGTGCCATATTCCCTGTAAGCCTTATGAAATAAGACACCATCTGTGCATTTTTAACTTTAACAACGTTTTCCTAGAAGGATATCAATTATATTCAAATTTTAACATTGCACGTGTGCGCATGTAAATGCACGTGCGTAATGATTATATCGTCTTGTCTACACTCTCTATATATTTAAATATACAATATATTAAAGCATTTAGTCCAAAAGTATTAAAAATCAAAATTTTAAGTTTATTTTTAATTTCACTCGTTCATAATGCACGCACGTACGTGCATGATGACCATACCTTCTTGTAGGAGGCCCTTATATCTATGTTCTAAATCCCGTTAGCTGTTTGGTTGAAAACCAAGGGAGTTATAGCCATTTCAAGTTTTAGCCAATCAGATTGCAGCACACGTGCATCCGCGTGATTTCATGATTTTTTTTTTAAATTATATTGTAGGATATCCTAATGCATGACTATGTTTTCAATTTCAAAGCATTTCGCCAAAAAGCAAAGGAGATATAGCCATTTAAAGTTTCAGCCAATCAGATTGCAGCACACGTGTATGCGCGTGATTTGTTGAGATTTTTTGTATACAAGTAGAGCTTTTTAAAAAAGCTTCCCGTCTTTAGCAACAATCTTAAACAGTAAACTGATCTACACCTATCAAGCCGTATAATTCTTTTGAATTTTGTATTTCTACATTAGTCTTTTACTGGCATTAGCTCTAC
Organism: Saccostrea cuccullata; assembly: GCF_032062105.1. Taxonomy (NCBI): domain Eukaryota; kingdom Metazoa; phylum Mollusca; class Bivalvia; order Ostreida; family Ostreidae; genus Saccostrea; species Saccostrea cuccullata. The sequence goes on along the minus strand of NW_026930729.1, from coordinate 33,547 downwards.
CAAGGTTGTCGCTCGGTCATCTCCGTAAACTTTGACTGGCCGAGAACTTTCGACAAACCTCGGCTGATTCCATTGCCTTCTTCAAACAAGAAAGGAGAAAAGAATAATTACAAATTGTAAAGCCTGCAAGCTATGAAAATCGAATTTTATTTCTAATGAAATTAAAAAGAGACCTTTTTATTTATTGCTAAAAAAATTACCATGTTATTAAGAATTAACAACTGCTGATTTTGCTGTTCGTTTTGTCATTTTTTTTAAGATTGGAAATCTTGCAAAATTGTTAAGTCGTACGAAAATTAGATCATCAGAAAGTTATCTCCCTTGCCTTGAACAGTATTTCAACCAATGAAATAATTGAAAATTTTCTCATCATGCATTTTCTACCAATCACAAAAGAGAGGAAGTGCATAGTCCGAAGACTGTAAAAAACTTCAACTATACAGTACCGTCTTCCAAGGAAGACGATAATCATATTGCAGGATATCCTAATGCATGACAATGTTTTAAATTTCAAAGCATTTCGTCAAAAAACAAAAGAGATAATGTCATTTAAAGTTTCAGCCAATCAGATTGCAGCGCACGTGCATGCGCGTGATTTAATGACATTTTTCATGAAACTCCAAGGTCAAACGTTCTTGCTATCAAATGAAAGGTCTTGTCACAAGGATTAAATACGTGACGTAGGAGAGCACTAGCCTTAACCCTTTAAAAGTAATGGTCATGGTTTGCTTTTGTAAAGTAGGTCAAACTCAAAGGTGTAGGTCAAAGGGTCTTTTCATTAGGATTACATATATTAAATCCCTATCTCTTACCGTTCAAAAGTTATGGACAAGGATAATTTTTTTTTTCACAGGAAAAACAATCTACAAGGTCAAGGTCGAAAGGTCAAGGTTGTTGGTATCCAATGAAAGGTCTTGCAACAAATTATATATATGTGAAGTATAAATGACCTGGTGCCTGCTGTTATAAAAATTTGACCAAAGTAAAAGTTTTAAATTTTCATGTAAAATTGGGTCAAACTCCAAGGTCAAAAGGTTAAATTTTGTGGTACCCAAAGAAAGGTGTTGCCACAGGAATACGCATGTGAAATATGAAAGTCATGGTTCCACAAAATCAAAATTTTGGGCAAGGTTAAAGTTTTTGCGGACAAGAGAGACAGACAGACGGACGGACACGACAAAAACTAAATACCCCGAAACTTCGTTTACGGGGTATAAGAAATACGTTAACACATGTTTACATTTTTTTTTAAATTACACGACGTAAAAAGGGAAGCATAAGAAGCATATAATTGTTGTATAAAAATATACCGCTTTGCAGTTCTGAATGACATCTGTTAAACATCTGAAAAATACTAGTAATCAAGATGTAATACAAATTATTTTTTAAAGTTGTGGTAATGCATTTTGGAAAAAAATGTTATAAACTATTAGAAAATGGGAATACGCTCGACCTCTTCCGTAACCGATAAAAAGATGGAGCGTAGTAGCGGATCTAGGATTTGTATAAATGGGGCACAGAATACCGGGGGTCGGGGGGCTTTATGCTCCTGGGTTTTGGTAGATTTTAAAGACATTTTTGAGCTATTCCGGCTATATTTGTCACATTATAACACAAATAAAAACTAACAAAAAATGATTAATTGCATGTATTGTCGAACACGAAAAGTATAATGGTCACGATGGGAACAATGTGGAATACCCTGCCGACCACAGAATTCATCGCATTTGAGGATTAGAAGTGAGGATTTTATTTATTTTTTTTACAACTTGAATTTGTAATTTATTGTCTATTTCTTATCTTTCCGTTGTCAAAAGCTTTATTTCTGTGTCACTTTTAAACCTCTCCATTTCAATCCCCTACCAATACAAAAGAGGAGCAGATCACCAAATCAAACCTTTGATTTTTTTGGAGGTCCTTGTTTGCTCTGCTCCCGTTTTGTTTCTTATGGACTTTTGATCTTTAATGCTGTTCGTTATCTCCATACAGGGGCGTAGCAGCAGGGGGCCTGCCCCCCCCCCTTTTTTTCCCAGCCTGACTTATACTATATTTAGAATAGAATTAGAATATTTATTCAACCAATTTGGGCCCACAGTGGAGCATACAGAACAGTGTCCAAAATCATCACAGTTATACATATACAAATTAAAACAGAACAAAACAAACATTGTATAATGAACAGAGAGTTAGCTTTCTTATTTTAGGATGTATAGAATGTACATTATAAGTATCCTATGTATAATATCTGCAATATGCCTATATTAAACTATGTTGTTTTCTCTTATTAAAATTTGCATTTAGAAGTTGGCATAATAAAACAACAAACTCAGAATCTTCATTTGACATAATCCATGTAAACAGGTCAACATTGTTAAGCAGTATCAAATTAGGAAAGGTTTTAAAGATTTTATCTAAAAACTCTCTTCTTGAGTCATTATAAAGTGGACATTCTAGCAAAAAATGCAATTCATCCTCAGTTGGACTTGAGGTGCAGTAACGACAGACTCTCACACCTGGGAAGAATTTCATTTTTACCACATTTATTAAGTTTCCTTTCATATGTACCCGTTTCTACCCTTAAACAATGATTACTAATTCTGAATTTTGCGAGAATTACCCGATTGTCTCGGTTTTTCATATTCAAGTATTTTTCAAAATAAAAATACTTAATTACCAAAGCCTTCCAAATAATTGTTACGAATATCATTCAAAGTGTTTAAAAAACTATTGTGTAGGTGTCTTTTCATGTACAGTTTATATTTGTTTTCACTTAGTGTTTTGCAAAGGGACAAATTAATATTAAGTTTTTCACTGTAGAATAATATACTAGAGTACCAATCACTGTTGATGATGTTTGATTTGCACTCATTGAGAGCTGCTTTCAGTAGGTTAGATGATGTATGTTCTAGTCTATACCAGTACATGAATATTTGCTTTAACATGTCTATATATAATGGGTACCTCCCTAGTTCAGAATAGAATCCTACATTTGTACAAGATTTAGATACACCCATAATATATTTACAGAATTTCATATTGAGTTTTTCAACTTCCCAATCTTTAAATATATCAAAAAGAGGGATATTTTTCCTTTTTGGAGTAATATTAATAATGCCCCAGTTCTCACAGCCAATTAAAGCTATAGGTTTAATACAGTGATCAAATATATGTAAAAATGTTTTTAAGGAGGGGTTCGCATTTTTTACATCCCTATAGAATTTAAAGCATGCCTTTAAACTTTTCTGATACAGTTGTTTTTTGGCTTCAGTAAACTTTCCATTGTTTTCAAGAGTTATCCCCAAATATTTATATTGTTTTACACATTCTATAATGTTATTACCAAGTTGGAATGCTTCCTTCAGTAATTTACCAGAGTTACTAAAATTATTACCTTTATGTTTACTTCTAGACACCACTCACTACAGTAATCATGGAGGAGATTGAGTTTACATTAAAGGTCTGATTTTGAATTGGGTAATAAGAAAGGTCATATGCATACAGGAGACATGAAATCATTTCTTTATCTAGAGTAACAGAAACAGAATTTATGATCCAAAATACTTGGGAGGTCATTTATAAAGAGTTTAAACAAATTTGGACTAAGGACATCCCCTTGTCTGACCCCAACCTCAGACGTGGAAAAATCTGTCATTTTATCATTTACCTTCACACATAGTCTATCATTCTTATACATAGATTTTAAAATTCTGTAAAAATATCCATTTATTTATATCGTTTGATTGCAGTTTATACATAATGCCAACATGAATAACTTTATCAAAAGCCTTTCGAAAATCAACAAAACAGGCATATAATTTCTTATCACCAGTCTTGAGATATTTGTTTAGTATACATTTCAACACAAATATATGATCTGAAGTGCGAGATTTCTTGGAGAAACCTATCTGTGATTAATGAATAGTATCATTTTCCAGCAAAAAAATGTCAAGTCTAATGTTCAATATTAAGTTAAATAATTTTCCAATACTATTGTTAATAGCTATGCCTCTGAAATTTTCTGGCTTATTTGGATCATCAGATTTGAATAGAGGACAAATAAAACTTTCTGACCATTTTGAAGGATACTCTCCAGATGTAAATACATCATTAAATAGTTTTAACAAGCAAGGATTGATGAAATGTTGCGATGCTTTCAGCATTTCATTCGAAATATTGTCTAATCCAGGTATTTTTTTCAACTTAAGCTTAGAAAATGCTTCTTGTAATTCTGTGTTTGTAATTTTTTTGTCTATTATAGAGAAACTGTAATTATTATCTTCCATTACTTTTAACTTTTCCTCTTAAACATCTAGTTTTTTTTTCATTTTGTCTGAAACAGAAGTAAGATCTGAAAAATATTGGAACCAAGTGTCGCCCTCGATGCAGTTTTGACCATCTTTTTTTTCGTTCCGCAGCTGGTTCACTAAGGACCAGTATTCCTAAGGATTTTTAGACTCTAAATCATCAAGCTGGTTTTAAATGTTTTGTTTAAATTCTCTTCTCTTCTTTTTTCCTTAGTTTAGAATATTGTTTGTTTAATTTAAAAAAGGAACCTCGCACTTTTGGATCTTTAGGGAAGCGAGACAGTGTTAATGCTTTATTTTGAACAAGTTTTTTCATTTTCAATAGGTCTTGATCAAACCATTTCTTGTTTTGTGTTTTCAGTTTAGATTTTTTCTTTTTCTTTAGTAAAGCTATACAAACTTTATCATAAATCATATGTACTTTGTTAGTGGCGTTATTTATTCCAAAATTGTCTAAAGGGAATTCTTCATCTAAGAACAGTCTCATTTCCTTTTGTATAACAGGATGTGCAAAAGTCTCTTGAAAATTTAGTGCATTGTTTGCACTCCATACATAACGCAAAGGAAAATCATGAAATAGAGACTCATTATTCATATAATCATTATCAAAGGATGCTAAAATCTTAAAAGAAAGTTTACAGTGGCAATCAGAAAAATTTGCTTTAAAATCTGATACAGCCATATAAAGAATATCATGAAATAGACCTTGTAAAACAAGCACATAATTAACTACACTACATCCATAAGACTTTAGACATGTAAAATTGCCTAAACTATCACCAAAGCATCTTCCATTCAAAATACGTATTTGGTTACTTATACAAAATTCTAATAAATCTTTGCCTCTAACATCAACAACATTATCTTGGCTAACTCTCTGTTCAATTGCAACATCAATATTATAGTTATTGTTATTAATTGGAATGTGAAGGGTACTGTCATCTATTATATAGTCTGCATCTGATCCCGTTCTGGCATTAAAATCACCGGTTAGAATGATATCTCCTAAATTCTTATATTTCTCAATAATGCTATTTTCAAGTACTTCTAATAACACTATAGGAAATGTTAATTGTTAGCCTGGTTGCCCCCCCCCCCCACTTGTAGACTGTTAGTGATGTACCGAGTACCGAAAATGCAATATTGAAAATGGTTCTCAAAGTAGTTGAAAGAAAAAATACTTAACCTACGAACCCCCCCCCCCCCCCCCAACGACATAGGATTTTCGGCTTCGGGATTTTTTTTTTTTGCTTGTCAACTTTTTTTCTGGTAAGTTAAAAAAATTTCCCTGGCTGCCCCCCCCCCCCACTTTCAAAAACGATGCTACGCCACTGCCATATGTTTCATTCAACCTAATAATCAAAATTATTTTCCTTTAACGTGCATTGCTATATTATGAAAAGTACAAATTTCCGGGGTGGGAGAAGAGGTGGTACAAATATGTATTCAAAATTAATTCATCGCAATATTTGACGTACAGAAAATGACATTCTTTTTCACAATTTTTGGGAAGGGATGGGACGAAAGAGTATTATCTTTTTGAACGCATTACATAAAATAACAAGAGGCCCAGGGGCCATACCGCTCACAGGAGCACATTGGCTAGGAAAAAGCACATAACAGATCAGAACTGAAAGTTTACGGGGGTTGGAGGTAGGGCTTGAAATTTGAACCCCCTCGGGGGTCATGATTTGAACAAACTGGAATATTCACTACCTGAGGATGATTCCATATAAATATCTCTAATCATTGCTTTGAAGTAATTGAAAACAAGATTTTAAAAGGTTTTCCTATATATTCCTTTGTAAAACTTTGGTCGGCCCTTTTGACCCCACCCTAGCCCCGGGGGTCTTGATTTGAACATATTTGAATCTACACTATCTGAGGATAATTTCACATGATTTTCATCCTTTTTATCTCAATGGTTCATGAGAAGAAGATTTTTAAAGAATTTTTATATATATTCCTACGTAAAGCTTTGATCGGCCATTTGGCCCAACCCTACCCCGGGGGTCATGATTTGAACACATTTGAATCTACACTACCTGAGGATGATTCCACATGAGTTTCATTTTTCCTGGCCGAGTGGTTCTTTAGAAGATTTTTTAATGCCATTATTTTTTCTCTGATTCATAATTATCTCCCCTTGGAAAAGGGCGTGTCCCTTCATTTGAACAAACTTGAATCCCCTTTACCCAAAGATACTTTGTAGCAAGTTTGGTTAAAATTGGCCCAGTGATTCTTGAGAAGAAGATGAAAATCTGAAAAGTTTACAATAACGACGACGACAACGACGACAGACAATGGACAAGTTTTGATAAGAAAAGCTCACTTGAGCCTTTGGCTCAGGTGAGCTAAATATACTGTATATAAATAAGCGTTTTCAGAAGAGGAAGTGTAATGTATCTTTGATATATGTGTTGAAAAATCTGTCTATTCCATCTACATCCTGTTTTGTGTTTTTATAAAGTATTATTGTCATATTGAAAATAATAGGGGGTTATGATTGCACTCAGTACAACATGTATTTTCTCGGTAATGTGTTAATGAAATACCCCCCCCCCCGTTTATTTACTCTTTCATCTTTTACGAAATAAATGACATAATTCATTCATCCTCATATAACTATTCTATTTTTGCCTGTTTATATCCGAAATCGACATTCATCTCCTTGACAAAGTTTTACAAAGAAACATAGATTTGTACTTGTGACAGCAGGTCTATCTAGATTCCTGCTTTTATACATCTCTACTGTACTGAGAAGAAAACACGCAGGTAGGTTAAGGTTACAACCAAATATTCTACTTGCCTATATGCTATGACGTCATAATAAGCTATATGACGTGTAATTTAGAGATAACAATTTCTTAAAATCGATATCTAAGATTGATTTGAGGTCGTAAAAATGAACCAATATATGCAGAGGAATAATATCAACGGAATTTTGTCGTTCCTGGGCCTCTGTAGTTATCACAGGGGTTACATACCAAACCCGTGACGTCATAACTGTTGATCATGCAGTAGCAGAGTGAAAGTGAAAAGTAATGAAAATTGATGTAAACAAACACAGGAAATCGGAGTTTAAAGCATTTAGAGTGAATATCATGTGTGATTCTTGTGGGAATATGGTATGGTAATGTATGGTAATATAATTCTGCAATTTCTTCGTAAAATTAAAGCAGGGAGGGTGTTTACTTGCCGATCAGCCTTTCCTCTGTCGTTCGTAACAAAAAAGATGCAAAAGTTCAACACTACGCCGCATACCTTGAAACTTAATTTTTGTTTCTATCTAAAGTTCTTATTCTTTATTTTTGGAAAGTGCTGCTAGAATCGTATTGTTTACGGGAAATGGTGCTTTTTTTCGATGTTATGAAAAAAATGTAAAAATTTTGGGAAGGTTTCGTCTGAAATTGTTGAATAATTATTTCTATAAGAGGACAGTAGGATTCTAGCAGTACTTTTCATGGTACAGAGATGTTTTAACATAACTATTTATATAAATTGGAACTAATTATCCCCGGGGTTGTGTTAAACTTTTCACTTTGTCATTAAGGCATATTTCCTAATTATAGACGTCAAGTGGTGACGTCGTGGTCAAGTGCTTCCTGTTGTATAAGTTCCATTGAAGTCTATAGAATACATAATTATAGTAAAAGTTATATCCTTGACTTTTCCGATTTATTAGTGTTGCACAATTATAAAAAAGTGTTAATTCGCCGAATTCTGGTCCATGTGCTGCCTTAACCCGCACACTTCCCAACCCACGGTAGAAAGTTAATACACATTCAAAGAACACGGCATTTTCCCAAGAATAAAATGAAAGCCGAACATCACGTAACCATTGTTGTGATAATATTACTATGCTAGAGCTGTATCACTTGGACCCCGTTCCTACTGTTATTAGAAATATTTTAGTACGTGTATGCGAATTTCCCCTTGAAAGACCTACAGCGCTCTCTTCTACAGTTTTTGCTGGAATACAGCCAAGTAACCAAATCTCCATCCCTCTTATTAATTTCATATTTTCAAAAATATACTTAGAACGTTGATTTTATTTATTTTTCAAGAAGATACTTAGAACTAACATCTTTTCTTTCCAAACACACGCGTGCAATTAAAAAAAAGGTTTTTTTCTCTTTGGTTTGTAAGGGATTTGCACGAGTTTTATTTTTGTTTCTTTTTTTTTTCTTTTTTTTTTTGGTTCGTCCTATTCTTTGACAACCTTTGTCTTCTCTGTAATTTACATGCTATACGCATTCTAGTATCAGCCCCTTACAAACCAATTTTCTCTATAAATCAATGCTATACGATATGTGACTAAAGTACATATAAATCAAAAGCTTTCTGGCCAAAATAATCATTTCAATAACATAAAATCAATGTTTTATTGATTGTTAATCACATTTAATATTACACAAAAATGAAATTGATAAATTAAAAACACTTTCATATCTTTAAATTAAATTAGGTATATGTGTTGCATAATCTTTTCATTCCTTCTGCATTGGTCTTGAGTTTTGTGACGGCATTTGTTGCCATATTGTAAATAATAGGGGGTTATGATTGCTCACAGCACTACAAGCATTATTGCAGCCCGGAGGACCGGGCTGCTCTATACATATAAGTTTAAGTGTTAGTGTATGGGGATTGGGGTGGGAGAAGTTATTTAGAATTAAAGGTTTTCTAAACATTGAAAAGATTGTTGATCAAAAGTTCTTTCCGTTTATAAATTACCAGATACATAATATATTTACTTCCATAAAGTGAATCAGTAAAAATATAATATGTTTTTCATATTTAATATATAAAGTTGCTTATCATTAACTATCGATGAATGATAGGTCCATTTTTTTTAGAATATCGAACTTTACTTCTCGCATAAAAAAGTACTCTGCACAATTCGTATTTTATATTATAAATTAAAAATTAATACATTTTTGAATATAGGTGATGCATATGTCAAACTTCAATTTATATTTTATGCAGCCAACATTTACTTGAGGAATTGATCAAGTTTAAATTGGTATCGTTTTTGTTTGATTTTTATCTGACTATAAGTTTTCAAAATATTCGCGACTATCGTCTCCATCAAGTAGACGCATGCCTTTTCACAATATCGAAGTGGTTTGATGATCGAGACTCAATTTCATTGTTTACTTTATATATTTCCCGGGCGACAATTGATTGTTACATCAATGTTTTCTTGTTCCCTCAGTAACAGCTTTATGAAAGACTCCTGTTTTATTTATCACTTATAAAATAAATGACTTTTTTCATGCTTATGTTTGTTCTATTTTCGCCTGTTTTTATGCGAAATGAAATCAATTTCCTTGGAAAAGTTAAACAAAGAACCATAGATATGTACATGTAACACCAGGCCTATCTGATTCCTCTTCTCATACAAACTACAACATGTCCCCATTGTATTCAGAAGGAAAAAAACTTTCCATCCGACGCTTCAAAATTTATTATATATTCAACGAATACTGCATTTTCCGAGAAAAAACACTTTGAAAACCGACTTTGAAAGCCGCCTTTTTAACAAATTTTAATCCATATATAATATAAAACTTATAATATAATAACCTTGAAAGTTTTCATGCTATTTTATAGAAAGAGTATTGGACTTTTGCTCAATATTTAATTAAAAGAAAGTAACGGACAGAAATAAAACACATATATTTTGCCCAAGAATAATCCGACAACCACTCTACCCTCAAATGTTTAGAAGTCCATGTTTGCTCTTTCCCTAATTTGTATTATTCAATGAACTTTTGATTTTGAATACTGTTCGTTATCTCCAAATCTTTCACGTTAGTGCACCCAACACGATGTGACGATGCCCATGACCACTAGAAAGATTTTCTTATCTATAATCGTTAGTGTACTTCCGTACATAGTGAAGGTTTAAATGTCAAAGTAAACATCAGTGCTTCTCGCAATTGTTTGCTTGTATCATGTTACTCCTTTCATGATATTACCACCATGCAAAGGCTGTATAAATTGGACCCTGAAGATTACTTGCTGGTAATACATGTGACGGTGGTACATATATCAAAAGCTCATCAAAACAATCATTCAAAATTAATGTTTGCAATGATTAACATTTAAATGCAAGAAGGATCTGGAGATAGCGAACAGTATACAATCTCAAAGTCCATAAAACAATACAAAATAAGAGCAGAGCAAACACGGACCTTCGAAACATCAAAAATGGGATCAGGTGCATTGGAGGAGTGAGCATCCCCTACTGACCGGTCACACCCGCCGTGTGCTCATTGTAATGATCAGGAAATACCGGAAAAAAATCCGTCGTCAATTCAGTGTATAAATAATGGACTAACAATTGGAATGAAAAACGTCAGTTAGCATTTGACTCAATGATAAATTGTATTTGCTGACAAGGTCATTGTATTGACCATAGAACTTACAAAATGATGACTTTAAACGAGACTGCTGATATTCTTGTTTCATCAACTTGCTTGTCAATAATTTACCTCGTTTAAGAAATTGTTCATATGAAGAGCATGCTCTTGCGGATCGAATCAACTGAGATATATAAACTCCGTATGCAGGTGATGAAGGTGTATATTGCTGCATAAGTAAGGGAAGTTGACGATAGAAAAGTTGAAGTCATCACGTTTATCATATAGCTTGGTTGTTAGATTACCATTAGTGTCTTTTTCAAGTAAAATATCTAAGTAGGAAACAGAAGTGTCGGACTCTGCGGTATCTTTTGTCAAGCTCACCAGGATATATCGTATCGACGTAGGAATGGAAATTATCATTATTAATTGACAATACGTCGTCGATATATCTAAAAGTCGAGTTGAAGGCCACAGCAAGTGTTATCTTCTTTTCAAGCTTAAGATTTTGAATAAATTCTGCTTCATATGAATATAAAAATAAGTCTGCTAATAACGGAGCGCAATTTGTACCCATGGGTATTCCAATAGATTGTTAAAATACCTGGTCTCCAAAAACCACATAGATATTGTCAATCAGAAACTCAAGCATCTTCTTGATGTCAATTTCAGAGTACTTTTTGCAAATAATTTTGCAAATGACTAATGACGAGGTTAGTAAATTTACGAGTTCCATTTTTATTGAAGAAGCAGCTGTCAATGATATCAAAATGCCTGGATTTTAATTTGTCCTTGGAAATTGTTGTGTATAAAGTTGAAAAGTCGTAAATTAAGCTGTTGATTTTTGTACAGTCTTGTGATTTCAAATTGTCCAAAAGTTCTTTAGAACTTTTAAGTATCCACATCTGATTTACACCACTTCTTGAATATAAAATTGCACAGTATTCTTGAAAATTTTCCTTCGCCACTGTCAGTATCTTAGTGAGGAGTAACGAAAGAGGCTTGGGTGAACACTTACTCGAACATGCAATGTATCTTTGTTTGTTAGGATTCTTATGAAGTTTCGGAATCCAATATATATAGGGTAGTTCAAATTCATTTTGGCTCTGTGGAATATTATAAGTAATTAAAACTGACAGGTGATTTTGAAGAATTTCGTCCTTAAAAAGGGAAGTATGAGTATAAGTAGGATTACCATTTGTAGAATTAAATCCAAGTTCTTGTAGAATGCAATTTATATAATGAGCCTTACAAACAAAGACAATGTTATTACCTGCTTTGTCGGCATGAACCAGTACGTACTGATCGTGTAATCTATCTAATTCTTTTTTTCAATTCTGGTTTATTGAACACAGAATAATAGATGGTTTTTATTTTGCCCCTCAATCTTTTAATACGTGATTTTAACATGGATCTAATACATTTAATCGATTCTGACAAGGTGTATCATATGAGTGAAAACTTCTCGAGAGTGACGTTAAACAACATACAATTAAGCAATCAATCAACAGAATCCATAATATTTATGAAATTCCGACGCCAGTTGAAGGATCGGGGTTCCCTATATTTAGGACCTTTTAAAATAAGTGATCTAAGGTCCTCATTACGAACTATATTTACGTCACCTGTAATTACGTGTCCTGCAGTTATAGGGCAAAGAAGAACATGAACACTAAGGAGGATTATGTTTCAGATAGTCGGTATCCAGGCCTTGTAAAGTGTTTTTGTAATTGAAAAGTTTGATAACAGTACATAGTTTGTTGCTGTCCAAACACTTTATGGGGTTAGTGTTGTCTATTATCTTTATGAGAGTACATAGTGGGGTTGTTGTCCTAACAGTTTATGGGGTTAGTGTTGTCTATTATCTTTATGAGAGTACATAGTGGGGTTGCTGTCCTAACACTTTATGGAGTTAATATTGTCTATTATCTTCATACGAGAACATAGTTGTTACACTTTATTGGGTTAGTGTTGCCTATTATCTTTATGATAGTACATAGTGGGGTTGTTGTCTAAACACTTTATGGGGTTTATATTGTCTATTATCTTTATAAGAGATCACAGTGGGGTTGTTACACATTATGGGGTTAGTGTTGTCTACTATCTTTCTAAGAGAACATAGTGGGGTTGTTGTTGTTTTAACATTTTATGGGGTTAGTGTTGTCTATTATCTTTATAAGAGTACATATTGGGGTTGTTTGTCTTATACCTTATGGGGTTAGTGTTGTTTGTTATATCTATTTAACATATTGGGGTTCTTTGTTTAACATTTTCGGGGGTTATTCTCGTCTATCATCTTTTTGTGAAAACATGATGGGTTAGTTTACTTTGATGCAAAATTATCCTCAAATAAAAAAAACAACATTTTTTTGCATTGTTACTGCTATTTAGTAGTCGAAAAATGTTATATATTTCCGTTCGAAGTTCTTCAGATAAACAGTAACAAAAATTAGTTGCTTGTAAAGTTGACTTGATATTAAATAATTAATCTTTAACCCCACAAATATAGATCTTTAACCCCACAAATAAAGATCTTTAACCCCACAATATGCTATTTGTTTGAAGTCCTAATGAAACCTCTCAAGTCACCACTGTACTATTAATAACCTCACAAAGCAAAATGAAAACCCCGCACCTTCCGTAAAATGCACAATGTACCTCTCAACTGTATAGCTGTCTGTCTATCTGGCGGTCTGTTTCTCCGCAAAAACTTTAACCTTTACCATAACTTTTCATTTATTGTAGCTAAGTCTTTCATATTCAATATGTGTACATTCCTTGTGACAAAACCTAGTTTTGGGTACCACCAAATTTGACTTTTTGACCTTTACCTTGGAGTTTGTCCCATTTTACACAAAAATGCCTGTCAAGGATTATCTGAAGGTTAATGTAACGTGCGTTAACGTTATTGTTACGTCACAATACTGTACATTATATTTCTATAGTTGATAACAGAGTCTAAAATAAACCACTATACGATCAAGACGCATTTTCATTCTTTCCACAACATTTTGGTACCGTGATCGACGGAATGTTTTAATAATATACGCACAATGGAAGGAAGACTGAAAGCCATACGGGCCGGTAACAGATCAGCGGTAACGAAACTTTTCGGACGATTTTTGGACTTGAAAGAAAATACAGCCAGTGAAGTAACGGAGGAAGTCGAAATAATTAGAAGGTCTCTAACGCAAAAAAGACAAACTCTTCAAGAACTAAATGAACGAATATTAGACGCCTTATCTGAAGAGGATATAGAAGAAGAAATCACAAACACAGATGAGTATATGTACGAACTAGATTGCAAAACTAAAAAAACAGAAAACTTTACGGAAAAAGTTTCATGTAAAACTTTGAACGCCAGTGCTTAGTGTTTTATACCCGCCTTAGAAATTCATGATAGTAACGTAAACACGTCAGCTGCAATTAACTCAAGTGAAACGGCTTGTGAGAATATTTTAAACAATTTTCCTGCCACTGATCTCAATGAACAAAGTAGCCAGGAGTGGCAGAAAAATGTTTGTCATTACCATCCAACTACGCTACGAATAATCAAAGATTACCGAAGCTAAATCTTCCAGATTTTGACGGGGATATATTACAATGGAATACGTTTTGGGATTCATTTGAATCAACAATTCACCGCAACCAAACTTTAACACCAATTCAAAAGTTTTTGTATCTCAAGGTTCAATTACGCGATCAGCAGCACAAACCATTGCAGGATTTACTCTCACAAACGCAAATTATAAAACCGCCATTGACCTGCTCAAGGAACGGTTTGGTCAACCGCAAAAGATTATTAATTCTCACATGAAAGCACTTATGGAATTGCATGCCCCGAGAAACGACGCCATCAGTTTAAGAAATTATGGAGACTGCTTGGAATCTTATGTCAGGGGTTTGGAGTGTTTAGGACAAAGACAAGAGATGTACGGAGCTTTAATTATTCCAGCCATAATCAACAAGCTACCGGCTGAAATCAGGAAAAACATTGCACGTGAGAACGATGGTGACAACATTTCACTACACGATCTTCGTAAAGCTATCAGCAAAGAAGTCAAAATCCTTGAATCAGGCCAGATATAAAACAGCGATGGATTCCACGCAACAGCGTTGTTTCTTCCGATCCTCAAAGAAACAACGCCATGTTCATTATGAACACAACCAGAAAACAAAAGAGTCAACTCCTTATATCGAAGCAACAGAGATAAAGAGCCGCCCATGCATTTACTGTTGCACAGAGAATCACTTTCCAGGGGAATGTAAGAAAGTTACAGAAGTAAGTGCAAAGGTTCGACATCTTAAAACGGAAGAAATTATGTTTCAACTGCTTAGGAAACCACCGCGCCGCAGATTGTAAATCCCACAACTGATGTAAAAAGTGCCAGAAGAAGCACCACACAAGTGTATGCGACATGAAACTAACGAGGGACAGAGACGACCCAATCAACAAGTGTCAACATTGTAGGAACAAGCAAGCCAGATACCACAAAACTGAACATTAAACAACGACATAAAAGTGTTTTAGTGAAATACGCTTTCACTCCAATGAGTCGGACTGTGGACTCTATTCAAGAACATAGCAAGTTGACTAACGAGATACAGCAACTTAAGTCAGAGCTGAAGACTAAGACAGAAAGGATGAATGCGTTGGAACAAGAAAATGCGACCTTGCTAGAGAGATTGTTACAATTCGACCAACAAAGAAATTTTCAGATTCGTGTGGAGAATGGGATGACGGATATGATGGAACAGATAAGTAAACTAGCGTACGAAAACGGACGTCTGCATAACGAGGTTCGGGAATTAAAGGACCAAGTTGTTAATATAAAAACATACAGCACTCACTCGGAGCATTTTAATGCTAAAGACAGCAATCTTCAGTCACGATATGATTCCGTTCAAAGGCAAATAAGTGATATAAATATCAAAGTACAAACATGAAAATCAACTACAATTTTAACCTCACAGGACCCCGTGGAAAGTAGGGAGAAGGATTACACGTTCGCCGTAAGGATGCGTGATGACACACGAAGGGAAGAAACTCAGATGACAGAGAAATGTACAGAGGCCGAGGAGAAGGAAAAAGAAATATCACAGAAAAAGAATCTCAGGGACATGGCAGAGATAATAAATAAAATGCCAATTTACGGACTCGAAACATGGGGCTTGGGAAAGCTAACACAGAACTACGTTACAAACACCTGGGAACTGAGACTCTTTTACAAAATCTGAAAGATAAAGTGTCAGAACAGAAAAAGATTGAGTATCAAAAACAAGAACCAACGAAAGAATCCGTTAATGGACCTCTTAATTCAGTGATTATGAACTTGTTTTTACTTTAAATTTCAATGAACTGTTAAATTGATTAGAATTTTTTAATACTCAGGTATAATTCATTTCGGTGCCCGGAGTGTCACGGATTATCCGCGGGTTTATGTAACGTGCGTTAACGTTATGTTACGTAACAATACTGTACGTTATATTTCTATAGTTAATAACAGAGTCTAAAATAAACCACTATACGATCAAGACGCATTTCCATTCTTTCCACAACAATGCCAAATTTTTATTTAATTTACTTTGGCTATAACTTTTAAACGGTAGATACTATAGTACTCTCATACTTCACAAATGCAATCCTTGTTACATTAAACCTTTCTTAAGAAACCATAAACTTTGACCCGTTGACCTTTGAGTTTGACCTACCTTTCAAACGCTTATCCTTAGCCATTCATTTTGATTTTGAACAAGTGGTGTTAGTGCTTTCCTATTTTGCAATTGTATTTCTTGTGAGAAGACCCTACTTTGGGTACTATTATATTTAAATTGCCTTTTAAAAAAGTTTAATCTTCGCTATTTTGCCATACAGGGGCATACCTGTTTTACAAATACATCTTTTTATATATAAAAGGAGTTGCGGATAACAGATGGATACCCCAAAGCGTAACAGACGGACGGACATCCCAATCACTATATACCCTCCCGCTTTTCAAGCGGAGGATAAAATAATATAATTATGATACTGTTGATTTTTTTTCTGTCAGTACGATGATTTCCACCATCTGAAAACAATTTTTAACTAACCCTTTAAGCTCGATAAATCTTTACTCCTTTAGATTCTGAATCACGGCATTGACCTTAAAATATAGCTATAATCGTATGTATTGAGATCAACATATCATTAATTCATTCCAAATAAGCTCAGGTAGGCATCTTAGCCAATTTGCTTCTTTATCTATTTTTTTTTGTCCCCTAAAAATTTCAGCTTTAATCAACAGGGAGTCATTTTTCTACGGGGGTCATTTTTCTTCACGTGGGTTTCTGCAAGTTGTTAGGGTGGTGGCACTTTTTCTACGGGCAAAAGGGTCATTTTTCTATGTCAAATGACCGGGGGTCATTCTTCGCCGTAGAATATTGACCGGGAGTAATTTTTCGATGGGGGCCATTATTCGTCTTTACACCGGAACCCGCAGACCCGAATTGGAGGCGGATGAAATAAAATCCATAGGAGTTGAAATTTTAATAAACTCTACTAAAGTATTTTTTCTAGGTTGTTACAAACCACCATGCATGAAAGACAACAATTTTGTAAATCATTCTATGTCAACACTTGACAAAATATCAGTCAAATATGATACTTTTTTATGCTGGGAGATTTGAATTTTGATTTAGCAGATGGGTACAAATGTAAACCTTTATTAGATATCTATGATATATTTGATTTAGAAAATGTTATAAAAGGCAAAACATGTTTTACCAAGCAAGGCAATGCCTCTCAGATTGATGTTGTTTTAAAGAATAATACCCAAATCATTGAAATTTTAATTGTGGAATAAGTGATGTTCACAACATTATTGCAGTGCAGTTGAAAACTGAAACTATGTTAAAAACTCCCGAATACAGGAATTACAGAAGCTTCAAGTATATAAATATGGATTTATATACGGAGGACTTAAGATCTATTTAAGAATCTTACTCTGGTGCTTTACAAGGTGACCCAAACACTGTTTTCAATAATTTTTACAATGATCTTACTCGAGTCATCGACAAACACATTCCAATAAAAAAAATACTGGGAAAACCAGCTCCCTTCATGAATAAGAGGTTGAAAGGGGCAATTTTTAAGAAACGACAATTGCATGATTTATATTACTCCAACAAATCTAAGCAAAATTTGGAAAATTTTAGAAAAAAAAAGATATTATGTAACAAAAGTTAAGCGTCAGTCTGTCAACCAATACTTCATTGAATGGTGTGCAGGTGGACCAAAAAGTAAAGATTTTCGGCCAACTATAAAACCATTTTTGACCAACAAAATAACAGAAAAAAATATTATTCTCTCAGAAAACGAAAGTCCTTTGTCTGATCAAGTTGAAGTACGCAGCATTGTTAAGGCTTGAATAAGGGGGCGGGGCCTAATTTATACGAGAAAAGTTCACTGTGACGTCACACAAAAATATGACTTTTATGTATTTCTCATTATACCTGAAAATGAAATACTTTGCAACTTTTAACTGTATTAGCATAATAAACAACAATAAAACTTATCAATGCATTTAAAAACTTGCTAGTTAAATCCCATGTAGCTGGTTATAGACAAAGCACTGATCGCGATTAACTTGTAAACATGACGTCATTTTGGTAAAAATGACGTATTTCGTGTGCTGTAAGAGGCAGATTGAGGAGTTTTTTAACAAGGAAAAATGCGTTTTATTATTAAACGGAATATTATTTACAGGTTTTAGATACAAAGTGCATATCCTTTATTTAGTGCGATTATTAATTAACTATCAAGAGAATGTATTTTATTAATTTTGTCGTGTTTTTATGTACAGGTTAAATATATTTTACATCGAGATGCCTCATAAAATTGCACTTTCACAAGGGCATACACTCAATAGATCTTAACCATTTTTTGAATATAGATAAAGGATATTTTTCTTAACTTGAAAAGTGCTGCTGCTTTCTTTAAATCGAGGTTGTGATTTTATAAGTACACAGAATATTTGGTAAAGGTCAAACATATTTCGACATTGGCTTATTTTGTTTTAAAATTTAACTATTAAAACGCAAATTCTTTTCAAAGCAGCAGCACTTTTCAGAAACAACAAAGTATGCAGAAACAAATAATAACTTAAATTTTTTATTTCAACTAGGGTATGCCCTTACGATTTTGAAATTTGTTCATGACCTACATTCAGTACACAAACTATGCATTTATCACATGACTGTCCATCGAAGGGACCAAACTTCATACAGTACAGAGTGAGTTATAATATGCTTTTTCAATAAGTATTTGTGTTCTGTGATAAGCTTAATTAAAATCAATTCAGTTTTAAAAAGGTCCCCATTTTTTGCACGTCTATTTTCCGTTGATTTCTCATAGCAGGCCCTAACAGTGCTGCGTATGCAATGTTTTTGACATTTTTTTTGTAAATCATGCGAAAAACATCGGAATAGATTGTGTTGATGTCAATAGTGAACACCCTACATTGTAAAAATCTGTGAGAGTATCAAAGGAAAGGATGCTGTTGAATCATTATCTTTTCACCCTGTAGACAAGGACTTTGTAAAAAAAAACAATACACTAACAAATTGGGCTTGAAAAAAGCTACTGGAATTGATGGTTTTTCAGCTAAAATTGCTAAACTTAGCCAGGAACATATATTGAACACTGTGACCAATCTTGTAAATTTTTGTTTTTCTAAAAATGTTTTTCCAGATCGTATAAAAATTGCACAAGTGGTTCCACTTCAAAAGAAGCAAAGTATTTTGAAAAAAGGAAACCATAGACCAGTTAGCATTTTACCTACATTGTCAAAGATTTTTGAAAGGGCTATTCATAGTCAATTGTCTGATTTTTTTCAGTTGCCATTTTAATGATATGTTATCAGCTTTTAGACCAGGGTATGGCTGTCAGAGTGTGTTGCTAAAGATTGTTGAGGATTGGAAGTATGCCCTTGATCATAAAAAATATACAGCAGCAATTACGATTGATTTATCTAAAGCATTTGATTGTATTCCACATGATCTAGGTTTAGCAAAACTAAATGCATACGGTTTTACAAATGCAGCTACTAGTCTTATCTCAAGCTATTTAATCAATCGAAAACAGTGTGAAAAACTGGAGGAAGTTTGTATTGATTTTTTAGAATTGTACAAAGGTGTTCAACAGGGTTCAATACTTGGTCCTCTTATTTTTAATATTTTTATCAATTATATTTCTCATTTTCTGTCAGATTGTGATCTCTACAACTATGCCGAGGACAACACTCTCAAACTCAAGTGACGATATTACATCACTAAAAAAATACTTTGGAATCAAATTGCTCCACTTAGTTAAGTGCTTTGGAAATAATCAATTGCAAGCAAATCCCGATAAATTTCAAGCTATATGTCTCGGAAAGAAAACTAAACAGGAAAACATTTGATTTGAAATTGATGGTAATATGATTCATCCGGAAATCGAAGTAAAATTACTTGGTGTTACCATAGATTTTGAGCTCAAGTTTAGCTCTCATATTTCAAACATTTGTAAAAAAAAAAAAAAAAAAAAAAGAAAAAGAAAAAAATAAAGCTTCACAACAATTAAATGTACTTGAAAGAAAAGGGGTACACCTGACCAAATTAGGAAAACTAACAATTTATCATACATTTACCATGTCAAACTTCAACTACTGTCCATTAGTTTGGCATTTTGTGGTGAACGAGAAGCAAGAAAAATGGAGAGAAAAAAAATACAGGAAAGAGCACTGCAATTTGTTTATGATGACTACAAAAATTCATATAGTTATCTTCTGGACAAATCAAAATTACCAAGCCTCAAACTCAGGCTTATTAGAACAATGGCCATAGAATGTTTTAAGATTTTAAACAAGCAAAGCCCGTCTTACCTGCACGATTTTATTCATATTAAAGAAACACCTTATTCTTTTAGATGCACGAAAACTGCTGTTTTACCAAAAACAAGATCAACAACATATGGATTGAAGTCTTTTAGATATGAGTCTGCAAAACTTTGGAATTCTTTACCAGAATCTTTTAGAAATATTACATTGCAAAACTTTGGAATTCTTTACCAGAATCTTTTAGAAATATTACATTGCAAAACTTTGGAATTCTTTACCAGAATCATTTAGAAATATTACTTCTTTTAACCAATTTAAGGAGGAATGCCACACCAAATTTTTATTTTATAGATCTGAGAGTCAACCTTTTTAAACATGGTTTCAGAATCGAAAGGCCGACATTAGCTCTCAATTATTTTACATAATTTTTTTTTTTTTTTTTGTATTTTTTCAAAGAAAATGAAAAAAAATATTTTCATTAAAATAAGACGTTTTTTTTGTAAACACTCGCTGTAAATGAATGCATCACATTAATATCTAATAAAATATGTGTAGAAAAACTGCATATATATTAAATTTTTTTTATAAAAAATATTTATGAAAATTAAACACATAATTTGTGAATACTTTTTAAATTTGTGGTTAAAATTTCTTAAAACCAGTCATAACTGGGGAGAACATGTTCTTAAATCATATTTTAAAAAGAAATTGAAACGAAAACGAGAACTTAATTTTTTTTAACTTTGGCCAATCCCGATCGAAATTAAACCGATCCCAACCATAATTGTATATTTATTCGAAATAAATACATTTCCCCAAGAACACTAGTCTGATTAAGTGTAATAAGGATTTAAACATTAATGAACCTGACAATAAAATAGATTTCTTCATTGTAAATACATCAAGAGGCAGTAAATTAGCATTTTATTAATTTTGTAACAATTTTGATCGGGATCAGTTTAATTTTGATCGGGTTAGGTCCAAATATTGAAAAATTAATTTCTCTTAAGGGGGCCGACTATAGTTTTATTGTGTGAAAACTACAATAGCGAAACTCTTCATTTTTATAACATATATAGCTTACATTAATTTCAGTGTACATGCAAAGTTTGGGGGAAATCTACCGTCCAGGTGTTTTTTAGGGACCGTCTCAAAATACAGGTACATTTACTATAGGATTATATAGGAAAATGCCAATTTTTAGCACTTTAAAGCAAATTATACAAATACTACAATAGACATTTTGTTCAAACTATGATATTTGATGAGTAATACTATATTTTACAATATATGTAAGAAATACAAAATTCTACCGTCTTGTAACCAGAGGGGGACATCTCAAAATGCAAAATAATAGCAAATTTTACTATTTTTATAGAGTATTACTAAATATGACGTCATAATGGATTTACTTGAAAACATAGTAAAAATATTGGAGATATACTAAAATGTGTATGTTTTAAATTTCAAGAGAGTATGTTTCTTACTTTTTCTTTAATGATATTTTTATTACCCCTTTCTTAAGAGATACAGGTTATCATAACGTCAAAAACACACTGCAACGACGCCAACCTACCTATCAATTGCAAAATCGGTTAAAAAATCTGTAATATCAAATTGTAATTACATTTATACCTATAATTTCTTAATTTGTTTAATCTTAACAATTGGGCGGAAAAAATTGCATTAAAACAGTAATTCCGCTTCATTTTACTACGATGCGCGAAATATTGCGCAATAGAAACTATAGTCGGCCCCCTTAAAATTAATTTCTCTTAAAATTTTCAATTTCATTTCAGTTTCTTTTAAAAATATGATTGACAAACATGATGTCCTCAGTTGTAACTAGTTTTATGGTGATTTTAACCATAGGTTTAAAAAATATTCACAAATAATGTTTTATTTTCATAAATATATTTTTTTATAAAAAAAATCAAAAAGTCTAACCAGCCTTTCTTTACATATTTTATTAGATATCAATATGATACCTTCTTTTACAGCAAACTTTTAACTCGAAAACATCTTAGTTGGTTGTAATTAATTTTTTTTTCATTTTCTTTGAGAAAATACAAAAAAAAAATCATATAAAATAATTGAGAGCTAATGACGGTCTTTCAATGCTGAAACTATTGTTGAAAAAGGATGACTCAAAGATCTATAAAATAAAAATTTGGTGTGGCATTCCACCTTATGTGATGTATACTATGTCATTGTAAAGCACCACGGAGGAATAGTGATATTTTAGTAGTGTGATTTAATTTTTTAAAAACTGCTTCTTGTTTATTATGTATAATTGCTGTATTTTATGTTGTTTGTATTTTATGTAATATTATGTAGTCGGAAAATAGCTCTTCAGAGCTAATGTTCTTTGATGATGTAGCCGACTTTAAATAAATATTATCTTATCTATCTTATGTTATCTTTTGTTCAAATATGTTGCATATATTTGGAAAAAGTTAAAATTTTATGAAATCAATTTATTCACTTTTTATTTTTCTTTCCAGAAACAATTACGTGGAATTCCCATCACTATGTGCAATCGTGGGTGAGTATAATTTTCTCAAAATGTTTAATCTGGTTTATTTGCTAAATTTCCATCTTTATTTGAAAAAAAAATTAAGGTTTACTATTTTCACAGAGATAATAACAAATGCTGTTACAACAATTTCTTCAACGGAACAGCGTGTTTAGGTAAGGGGTTTTTCAGTACTCTTTTATAGTTGAAGCAAAATCAGAATTAAAGATTACATATACGAAATAATAGTATAATTGACCAGTAATTGCAATTTTGAATATATTTACAATGAAAGACTATTTTTATCAGAATGTCCTCCTGGTTACTATGGAGTTAACTGTAGTGCACTTTGTAGCCAAGGTTCTTACGGACATCTGTGCTCACAGACATGCAAGAAGTGCCCCCAGGAACTGTGCGATAGAGTATTAGGATGCCGAAGTAATCTATGTTTTATCGTTATTTTTATATTTATTTGTACTTATCACAATACACAGAAATATACAAGTATCAAACATATAGTTTACTTCTTATATTCTCTGTATTTGTAACAATTCAAATTCCAGACACTACCTCAACCAATACTAAGTCCACAGTTTTACTCACTCCCAGTGTTGACACAATAACCGTCAGAAGTACATTGAAGGTCACCACAGAGGTCAAACAACAGGTCACAACATGGACCACAGCAGCTCCCACACCTACGGTTCAGAGTTCTCCTTCAACTAATATATTCTTTTCTAAATCTATAAAAACTCCGAAGTCTTCAACACCGTTTGTTATTCCACAGTTAGAGACGCCATATAACAACATTCCTGTTATCGCAATTACGGGAGGGGTCATTGCCTTATTCCTGGCTATACTAGTGATTCAGAGTTTCTTGAAGATGCGGCAAAAGAAACAAAAAATTACTAGAGCTGCATCACGAACACCAAAGGTACCAGTAGAGGAACCAGAAATATATCATGAAATTGACGACATAAATATAGTAATAGATAAGCGGGATTACCAAGGCATAGAAAAAAGTACAAAGTATTGTGATGCGTCACACGTATATACAGCAAAAACTCACCCATATCAAGAAATCAACAATTCTCTGCATGGCGTAGGAAAGTCTGTGATAGAAACAGTACAGGGAAATAATCCCTCCTCAACAGAAGGAAGCGACAGTTCAGAGGAGAGTGGGTCCTCCTACCTTAAGCCCCAGAAAACAAGAAATAAACACAGTTACATACAAGTAGTGGACCCGGATATACATAATGTCCCAGTGACAAGTGTCCATACAGACGGGGAGGAGGAGAACGACTCCTCTTCTCAGTATGACGACACTGTTAACAATTCTAATGCTCCAATTCTGTCCGTTTCTGATGGAGACTACCTTGACGTAGAGCACTATCCGGATAATAATGAAATATATCTTGAACCTGTTCATCAAGAGAAATAAGATAAATTATAATCATATTCTTGCGTAGAAAAGTATCATAGTTTACAGTTCGACATTTAAAATAATAAAATTAATGTGAATAAAATGAATGAAATAAATAGTAAAGACTTCTTTAAACCCATTTATATTAGGTCTGTGTCTTTTAATTGTATGGGTAGAATGACCAATTCAAAATTGATTTTTAATGATGGTACATGATGACGTATTTGCAATTAAAAACAATTAAATGAAATTGTTCACATAAGTCGTCTTTTAATGATAAGAAATTATTTAAGATGGTTTCTTTATAAATATGAGCATTCGTGTTTTCCCTTTTTCTGTTTCAATAACATGTTGAAACAGACATTTCAATTTCATTATATAACCAACTGGACATATTTTAAAAAGAAAATCTGAAAGAGAACGTACTCGTTTCATTCAAATAAATAATATCTTACTTGTTCTCAGAAAGAGGGTTGTAAAAATGTCATTCTTTTTACAATATGTCTAAGTCGCACCCTATAATTTATCATGCAGTCAAATACTGACTGACCTTTTTCATACTGGTTGTAAGGCCATTATTTACACGCTGAGTTATTCATGGATTTGTCAGTTATTTCCCTATCATGACAACGAGCACACGACCGATGACACGGCAGAGGATGCTCACTCCTCTATGGCAGCTGATCCCTCCTTTGATGTTTTGGAGGTCCGTGTTGCTCCACTCCTATTTTGTAATGTTCAATGGTCTTTTGAGCTCAAATACTGTTTGTTATCTCCATATATTTTATCTTCCTTAGTTCTCCTGCCAGACAACTGAGCTCGATTTTTGTTAAAGCAGATATTATAGTTACATATATCTTCAGTTAACCCCCCTCTTGCCTTGTATATTATACACATATCTTCAGTTAACCCCCTTCTAAACATAAAGAATTCCGAACAAACATGAAATGCGCTTCTCCATATATTTCATTCAGCAATACAATTTGGAAAGATGCATGAAGAAATAATTAAGTAACTTATTTGAATATAATTTGATTGCAAAGTGCAAATGGGATTGGGCAGCAGGAAAAGCATATTTTAGCACTCTCCCTAAATAAAAAAAAATATGAGATACAAGCAGGAAATATCCTCTTTCTTGTATAAGGAAAGAGGAATGTTCTTCTAAAACAGGAATATAATAAACTAAATCACAAAAATTTTTTAATAATTTTTTAAATGACACTACATACCGATCGTTATTTAAAGTAGAAATTGAAGAGAATGTATTATTATTCTCTTATTAAATTAAAAAACAATTGTTGCAAACATTTTAAAATACATAACATAAAACATGTTTATGACTGAAAGAAAAAATTTCATACGATCAAAATAATGATAGAAGATAAATAGAAATCTTTTCTCTAATTTAAAAACAAGAGACCCATGGGCCACATCGCTCACCTGAGAAGCTTTCACCATGTTATTTTTTTTACCAGATTTCCTCCCTTGTAATACCTATTGTTACACCCATCGTACCCAAAGGTCATATTTTGGAAAATTTAAAATCTACACCGCTCCAGGATGCTTCTACAAAATTTTCAGCTTTTCTGGCCAAGTAGTTCTTGAAAAGAAGATTTTAAAAAAAGAATTTCCTATATATTTCTATGTAAAACTTTTATCCCTATTGTGGCCCTGCCCAACCCCCGGGGTCATGATTTGAACAATTTAGAATCTACACTACCCCAGGATGCTTCCATGTACGTTACAGCTATTATGGACCAGTTCTTCATGAGAAGATGATTCTTGAAAAAATTTCCTTTATATTTCTATGTAAAACTTTGATTCCCTTTTTTGGCCCCGCCCAACCCCCAGGGGTCATGATTTGAACAACTTGAATGTACACTACCTGACAATGATTCCACATGAGTTTTATCTTTCCTGGCCCAGTGGTTCTTGATAAGAAGATTTTAAAAGATTTTTCCTATATATTTCTATGTTAAACTTTGATTCTTTATTGTAGCCCCGCCCAACCCCCAGGGGTCATGATTTGTATAATTTAAAATTTACACTATACCAGGATGCTTCCAAATAAGTTTCAGCTTTTCTGGCCAAGTAGTTCTTGAGAAGAAGATTTGTTAAAAAGATTTTTCCTATAATTATATTTTTATGTTAAAATTTGATTCCCTATTGTGGTCCCGTCCAACCCCCTGGGGTCATAATTTGACCCCTTTAGAATCTACATTATCCCAGGATGCTTCCACGTAAGTTTCAGCTTTTCTGGCCCTGTGGTTCTTGAAAAGAAGATTTTTTAATGACCCCACCCTATTTTTGTCTTTTTTTGATTATCACCCCTTGTGATGGTTCTTGGCCTTCATTTTAACAATTTAAACTCCCCCTTTACCTAAGAATACTATGTACCAAGTTTGGTTAAAATTTGCTCAGTGGTTCTTGAGAAGAAGTCAAAAATGTAAAAAGTTAACAGACGGACGGACAGACAGACGGACAGCTAGACGGACGGACATAATGTGATCAGAAAATCATTTGAGCCTTCGGCTCAAGTGAGCTAAAAATGTTTTATAGCCGAAATTCTTAGTTTTGTTCATGTACAGGTATCGTGTATGAAATACAAACAACATCATTTGTTTTTCTTACGGTTCACTTTACTCGAGAAATTCCGTTTATATGAGCTAATGTGTTTGTTTCATTGTTGATATGAAAAATCTGTTGAAACTATCGGGTATTTCTCTCCTAGTGTTCTTAAGCTACATCCATTGTTCCTACAAAGACGCCTATGAAATAAGTGGAAATTGTTCTGAAGGGAAAATAAAACTTTATGTATGTTGTTTTAAATGCTTTTACAGTATTTTGTGTTTTACATATTCTTACGAAACAATTGAGTAGATGTTGTATCTAACATGTACATTCTTCTTATACTTTTAAGTCCCAAACTTTAAACTGCTGTTATAATTTCTACTTGATAGAGGAGCAATGCAAACGTATGTTTTTCTTTCAGATTGATACTGCTTATGATTAGTTATAAAATATATATTTATTAATAGCAAAAAGAACTAAAATTTGTTTTGTTTTGTTTTAATTCACAGCTTGCAATAACGGTTACTTTGCAGATAATTGCAGTGTTAAAATGTTAATATCCTGAATACGGGAAATCGTGTGGGCAAAAGAGTGACTGTCCATCTGAACAATGCAACCATGTGTATGGTTGTCAAGCAAGAGGTAAAAGAACTATATGTTATGTTAATTTATTAATTCAAAACTTGAAATAAAATCGTGGTTATGTTTAACATATCCTGTTTATCTAACAAATGAATGAAAAAAAAATTGTTAACTTTTAGATTTATGTTATGAGAAATAATTTGGAAATGTAATAGAAACTAGAGCCGAGCTCGTTGAAAGCAACGAGTCGGTCTTGTGTCGGAGCTGCGGACATGGAGAAATGACCTTGAGTCAAGGTCATGCCACGTTCTAATGTTTATCTATTAAAATAGGATAGTAAAGGAATGTTTGCGACCTTGACATTGTCAAAATGACCTTGCGTCACACCATGACACACGCTGGTGATGAACATATCCCATTTATGTGCTACCGTATTGACGAATTCTTAAGCTATACCCTTTTCTCGATAGGCCTTGTCACAGCTAATACGTGTAAACATGTGTAAAACTAGGTATGCAAACGTTATCCTTTCTTTATCAAAAGTAATAGTCAATTGTGAGCTACGTTTAAATTTTGGAAAAGCCGGTTAAGCGTCAAGGTCAAAGTTCATTATATACTAATATTTCCATTTCTAATTTTTCTTTCTATGATAACTCTTTGAAATTAAGCGGAGTTAATTTCTTGATAATTCTACCGGAATATAAATTAGGCAGGTCAATAGGTCAGGAGCTAAGGAGGCCAAATATGCAGGCAAATCTCGTGCGCATCTGTCTCTAAGTCTGACGCTAAGGAGGCCAAATATGCATGAAAATTTCGTGCGGCTGCCGTTGTGTTTGACATCAGTGGGCGAGGACTATTGAAATTGGGATG
Source organism: Saccostrea cuccullata (assembly GCF_032062105.1). Taxonomy (NCBI): domain Eukaryota; kingdom Metazoa; phylum Mollusca; class Bivalvia; order Ostreida; family Ostreidae; genus Saccostrea; species Saccostrea cuccullata. The sequence continues at coordinate 5,063 of NW_026930729.1, read as the reverse complement.
TTTATCCTCGTGTAATTTAAATTCATGTCTGCATTTTTAAAGCCTAAATCAATAATTTTATTTTACAAGGATATGGAAATATAAGTAAATCACTGTCTAGTTAGTATAGTAATGCCAGGAACATCAGCAGCAGTGGGAAACGGGATAATTTGCCCGTTATGCAAATTATCTCATGTTTCCCACTATTGTTGATGCCCTGGTATGCCACACAAACTAGCACATTCCTTCGTTTTTTGTACAGCAAAACATTCTTTACAACTGTTTTAATAGTCTTTCTGAGCCTGAATTTGAGATATCGAAAATATCGTTTAATTATTCTTCCATTTATGGTGGCAAACTAATTCGGCCCAACGAGCTTCTTGCAGATGTCAAGTACTAGTACTTGATAGAGGTCTCTGGAACATTTTGAAATCCATTTTTTGTGCATGTGAGGTAAGAATCCGGAGAAATTAATCTAGAACCAAGCGCAATTTTTCACGCAATTAATATATGTTTTATGCTCTTCCGTGTAAAACAGCGTGTACTTAGTTAATATCATGTAAAATTGTGTCATTGTGATATTCTTTTTATTTGAGGAAATAAAACAAATAAATAATCATATCATTCGGCACAATACAATCATAAGTAATGTAGCAAATTATCCAAAACTCAAAGTTACTTAATTAAGTTTTCGATTTTCGTGAGAACTGAAAACGTCACTTCCACTTACAATTTACTGTGAGCATTTGACATGTTTATTTGTAATTGCTAATTTAAACAACATCGCAAATTCTTCTGATAAAAATCAGTTAGAATAACTTGATATAGGCCCGTATACATGTAACGTTCGCAATTACTTCAAATTGGAGAGGAAGACGACGGGGCCTAAAAATCCTAGTACTACATGTGTACCTTTCCAATTATAGAATCATCCGTACAAATCAAAAACAAGTTGCAATTGTGTACAGTCATTTAGGGTATTCCGAATCACCCCGCATTTCGCGATACTCGGTAATTTACCTTATCGCTGTATCTTATTCGAGACATGCACACGTGTGACAACTAAATAGTCATTAACAACATGGTTCATGCTTAATACATACAATAAATAAAGAGGTAACCTAATGCGTTAATTAAAAAAAATATTTGATTCATTAGTTACCTTGCTTTCCTTCTCGAAGAAAATTTCCGTGTATAAATGTTGCATAATATTTCTCATCGATGTCGTGGCGTTGGTGGTGTTTGAAACCTGGCATATTAGGTATTGATAGAACGGCAATTTTATGAGCTTTTATGAGCATTAATAATTTTTTATTACATCTCAAAAATTTGTATGTTACAACCGCATTTGTAGCCCCCTATAATTTGGGGTATTTCGAATCACGTATGTGCATAACCGCAACTTAAGAAATTGCAGGCTGCATACTTGTTAAATGCCCGAAATTTCGAAAACATCGGTTTTCTTTACATGCAAGGGACCTATGAAAATTATGAAATGGAAAAGCTGTGAAGAGTTAATGAGTAGCTTGACCAGTGGTTATCCTTTTGTCATAAATTTTTAAATATGGACTTGCACGCATGTACATGTACACATACATATATTTGCATATCCACTGCTCTCTCCCACTATGAACATGTAGACACCAACTGCGTTCATAGCACTATAGACGCAACTGCTTCTGCTATGAGTGCAATTGCTCTAATCACACACGTGTAGAACAAGCTCTAGTACACTTTTATATCGTGTTGAGAAGTATACATATGAAATGTTTCGAAAGAGGAATAAAAATAAGTTTGTAATAATATTCGTTGGAAAAAAAAGAAATTCAGAATATTTAAAATTGCTGATTTATATCCTTAAAAATTCAATTTTGGTCAATGTATTTAATTGTATAATAAAACTTTTAAAAAATTGTAAAAAACTGCATATTTTTATTTTTTCGTTTCATGCATATTTGTACAAAGAACGATAACTCTTCACACTTGGGTACTAACATTCAGAAAGAAAAAAAATTACTAGTATAAATTATCTATTTCAGCTATTAAAAATAAATAGAAAAACTAAAAAAAAATCATAAAAAACATTCTGGAGTAATAATCATTATAAAAGCATTCTCATTTTTCATCATAGTGTTAAATTATTGATTTTTGTCAGAGGGTTTCAATAACGTTGATCGATGACGTCACAGCTGCATCAAAACAAAAATTAAGAGAATGTGATGACGGCGCTGCTTGTATCCAGATAACTGTGTTTGAGAGGGAAATACTTTATAAATTATTTGTGATTTATTAGATAAAAGGAGCATTGATCAGGTGTACTGAATTTAAAGCCGTATGTTTTTCTTTACCGAAGACAAGAAGCCGCGTCCTTATATAAGTCAGGATTTCCTCTGATATTCTTGAAAAAAATCAAAGAATGCAAATATAAGTAATAAACAACGATTATTCAGTGAACATGGCATTATGAATAGCAATAGCTCTGCTGGCATATTTTCCATGATGCGCTAGCGCGCATCATGGAATATGCCAGCAGAGCAATTGCTATTCATAACGCCATGTTCACTGAATAACGTTGTTTATTTCTTAAATATATACACTGTGCACATATGCAGTGATTTATGTCATATTTAATAATTGTGATACATATATCTAAACAGGAGCTAGTTTTTATTCCTTTTCATACATTTTTTATCACCATTATCATTATATATGTATAATTTTTTTTCGTAGCCGATTCGTAGAATTATGATATTTTCAATGTTAATTGTTATGTAGCGAAAAAAATATCCCAGGTGCAAAAAAGTGACATAATCATATTAACAGGACAACAATTTACAGTCATGTAATTTCTGAAACCCCTATTTTCTTGGTAATAATTGCTTTTCTGCATGATCCGCCTCTGAAAAGCTGTTTTTAGTGCGAATAAAAAAGGGGGGGTGCTGATAACTTTCAAATAAACAAGAACAATCAAGAAAATTTTAATTCTTTTTATTCTTGGAGCTTTTTATAAACAATACTAAGTACTGTAGTTCATCAATTATCATGATGTTATCTGACCGTTTTCAACCCATTTACCTGGTGATTCGAAATACCCGGAAGTGATTCGCAATACACTAAAAAGGTGATCCAAATATAACCCCCGTCAAGGTCGCTGTATTGAAGATAGACTCGTTCTGTAAAGTAGATCTGATTTTTCACTAAATTGGCTTTCCTTTGATACCAAACAACCATGTAAAAAGTTTTTAATAAAAACATCTGCAGTCAAAATGTAAATGGTGATTCGGAATACCCTAAATGACTGTACTCCCAATGTTTCAAATAATGAAACTATAATGGACTTCACAAGGGTACAATTCAACATTGATTTATGTACATGTGCAATTACGTCACCTTTGAGTGTAACCGATGGACTCGTCCAGAGAAATCTTGACGACCTTACTAGAGCAAAATTGCAGCACCTTTTCATTCGTCATAGAATAAAATCCGATATTTAAGGTTTCGTCAAAGGCCATTATGTCCAAAATTTTATTTTTAGAATAGCCTCAAAAGTATGTAAGGTATAAAGTTAAAACTTTTACAGTTTATAAATTATTTATTGGTTAACAGATAGAAAGTATAAGTTGATAAAAATAATACTTGGAATAATATTAATTGAGAAAAATTCTTCTTAAAAATGCATATAATTTCAAAGAAATACACCTAATTAATTCTATGCTTTTAGTGAAAACCATCATTGCAGAAACAAAATATGTTTCTCAATGAAGGGCAAGTTGGACTTGGATAGCCTCTGGAAAGTTGTTTTCCTTGTTTATTTTGTCCAAATGTTAAGACTTGAAAATGAAAGTACACTGCAAATGGCGGATTCTATAGGGGTCTTGTCTTTATATATGTCATGCTTTCAATAACAGACTTAAGCTTTCAGAGACCATTCATGTCCAACTTGCCCTTCAATGATAAACATAAATTATATCTACAATGTTGGTTTTCACAAAAAGGACAGAATAAAGCAGGTGCATTTTTTTTAAATATGCACATTTTCTGATACAATTTTTCTCAAAAAATATCTTTATAAAAATATTTATTATCATGTAAACCTTTCTATATATTAATCAGTGATATATTTACAAAATGTAAAAGTTTTGACTTCATACCACACATAATTTTGGAGCAATTGTAAAAATACTTTTTTAGACATGTTGACCTTTGACGAAACCTTAACGCTTTTAAATCTTTGAATACACATACATGTTCAAGAAAACCTTTATATTTGTGTCTACAAATATTCTTACGATTTATGCAAATAACATATTTTTTGATTTTAAACTGAGTAAACCGATGACTACCATCGTTTTTAGATAATTCTAGGATTCGCATAAAAATCAAAGAGCGGTAATGTTGACCTCCGGAATGTATATAGGTCAATGTACGATCGATGAACGGGTTACACAAGTATAAACAAAAAACAGTCAGGGTCCGTGGGAAATTCACGATGCATGTTTTACGGGAAGATTTTGTTCGTCTATACTGCTGATTCTGAGTCAACCGTGAGCTTTCCTCTTATTGTTGAACCCAGATTCTTTAAAACCTCAAGACACAAACATGAGTTACAAATTTTGTACTTTTATATAGAATCAGCAAAGAATATACTTTTACATGAGTCTGGGAACTATCAGCACCGAGTGTCTGATTCCAACTGACTATAATTTTTAACAACAAATCATACACACTGAACAAAATAAATGGATTAACAAAAAGTATAGAGAAATCAAGTATCAAACAATTATTGAGGAATGGTGACATTTTAGCAACATGTATATAATAGAATTAAAGATGAAAGATTAAGTGTCAATACATATAAACAGAAGTCAATTAAGGGATTAACTGTCCAATCTCTGACTATGCCTCAGGAGGGATTAAGGCTGTGCGGAATTTATATAATTTATCACATTTGCCGAAATATAAGAAAAGTTTTGACAACAATTTACACAAAGTCCGAAAAGTTAAACTATGGATAACCTAGTTTCAAACTGTTGGCACACACTGAATAGAACGTTTTACATTCTAATACATTTCATTGTTTTCTA
>NW_026930728.1:0-43063 GCF_032062105.1 Saccostrea cuccullata | reverse complement strand
AAGAATGCAATGTCTAATGCGTTTTCTAGAAAGAATAAGGAAAAGGATCTCTAGATCATCACATCGATCGTTCAACAAACTAACAAAAATACAAAAACTACAAATTTTATCAGGAAAATTCTCTTTTGTGACGCACCAATTAGTGGGATGACCAATATGGTATTTTTGAAAATAGATGCTTACTCGCTTGACAAACTGCTGATTTTTATGTATATGTTTGATGTGGAGATCATAAGGTGTTTCGGGGCATAATTTGTAGGTACACAAGACAAAAAAAATCATATTCCGAATTCATTTCCAATGATTAATTAGAAAACGCAGTCTTCGCAAACACACAAAAAAAATCCTATCTGTGTCAGTGTTCTAAATATTTATTTCAGACAAATTTTTAGTATTTGTTAGAGTACATATCAAACTTACTTTTGATAGTGGAATGTTGTTTTATGTGACGTTATTCTGCAGATTTACACGTCACGGTGATTCAGATGTTGGATTGTAAAAATATGTCGACTCTTTCAAGTTCGAAAACGAAACCGAACGAAACCGAACTGACGGCTAAAAATAAAAAATTTGCATAATTCAAACACTCATCAATAAGCCTTTGTATCATAGATATCAATTTATTTTTACACCTTTGAATGTGTTAATTATCAGCTCTTATTATCAGAAACATTACTGCTTTTATATTTTTGACACTTTGAAAATTTAATTTCAGTATCTGTATATTCAACAAACAGTCGAAGACAAATATTATCTTCAAACGTGGTGATTTTTTTCCCTCCAATTTTTTGGAAAATGTACAAAAACATTCCACTGTATTAAACATTTTCTTTTAAATATAACCTGTACCATTCGGTAAAGTGAAATATGCTCATAACAGTCATTACTGATTAATAGGTAGGGCTGATGGTGGTTTTGACCAGTGAAGACAGAATGCTAACTTCTCTTTGGCACCCGATTCCAACTACCGTATACCATGGTCAGCAGAAATTTTAGTGAGGATTTAATTTTAGCATTATTATCGAGGGTATTGATATCGCTTAAATTAATAATCGCTATAATTGCATTTTCTTTGTAATGGCTTCTATAGAGAGCATTTTAAAATCGCTAAAATCACATCTCGCTAAGATTAAAGTACCAATTTTGAAGTACAAATCGCTAAATTTGCCTCTCGCTAAAATTTCCGCTTAAACGGTATAATATCTCCAGAGTTAAGTGAAATGCCCATTACATAATCTGTTTGTTTAGTGAGTTAATTATAATTGTCAAAGAAGATTTTCTTATATATTGGTCAACTCGATAAAGAAATTGAAGCTCAACCATCATACTATAATTTGACTTAAGCTAATGACAAACGTGGATGATTGGGGAGGGGCTCTTCAAGAAAAAATTAATTGTGTTTTGCAAAATAAAATTTCTTGTGTAAAATCTTCAAATAGTTATAAAATGTTTAAATAAAAGTTTCAACAATGTATTATGCGCGGACCTTTTTTTTAAATAGAATGAGGGATTAAATGTTTAAACACCTTCATTGTACTAGATCTCATTTCTGATATATTCAAAGTCCATGTTTGCTATGCTAAAAATAGGTATTATTTCCTATGCTCAAAATTACAGCATTATTATCAAATAATAGCATTTTTGTAATCATTTTTTGTTATGGTACCAGAGTTTTTGTTTTCTTAAAATCAATATTCTTTAATACTCATTGTCATTTTCAATAAATGACAACTCACACAAATATGGAGCTGTGACTTTTTATCCAAGAAGAAAGTGGAAGGGATTTTAGATCTCAATAATATGTAAACAAACAGGTATTACATAAAGGTATTATTTCAATAGATTTATGACCTGTATGACCGATCATTACTTATAATTGATTTTTGTTGAACTTTTTTTTATATAAACAAAGTTTATGCAATAAGAATCATTATCGCATTCGAAGTGATGATAGCAATCATTATGATTCTAAATCAATGCTTCTAATTTATTAGCTTTCAGAAATTCATCAGTGGAACGTTGCTAAGGTTTTTAGTTTATAATTGTTTTAAGCATTATTAAAGAAGATAATCTAATATCAATTAAATCAATTAAAAAAAACTGTTACAGTGAATATATAAATTCAGCATATCTTAAAGTTAATGTTGGTTTTGAATGTTACAGGTCCGACTCAAATATATATTTGATGAATATTTGCATTGGGGTATTAAAAGCACCAGAGATCGTTATGGGACTAATCTAATGATGCAATCAAGAGATTTTGCAAATTTGAAATATTTGTTCGTAATAATTTTATGTTGAACTTTTATGGAACGATCCCTTTCTTCTCAGCTATTAAAAGCAAGATCTCAATTTCCTTTCTAAGTGAAAGGGGTTTCATAATAACGAGAAGCATGTTTAAAATAGAGTTGAGATAGTCATATATTTTTCAATTTCATTATTATCTTACTAATCTTATAACTCTTCTAAGAGTAAGTCCATTCAGAGTAGAACAACCATAATACATGATTTTAGTACAAAAGATTGAAATAATAATAATAATAATATTCTCAAATATCATAGTCTGGAACGGCTATCAGTAACAGTACATCAGAAAAAATTTATGCTAGTTTATAAGCTCTTAATAGATTTTAATTAAATCTTAACCATTAATTTTTTTTTATACCCACACTTTCTAAAGAAAGTTCGGGTATATTGTTGTTACTCATGTCCGTCCGTCCGTCCGTTCGTCTGTCACACTTTTCTTCCCTGAACTCCTCCTACATTTTTCACAGTAGCTTAATCATTCTTTGGGGGATGGTTGGGGGTGTCATGTAGATGTGCAGTAAGGTTTCGGAATTTTGATTTTGCCCCAGGGGGTCAAATGGGGGTCGAAAAATGACGTTTTTTATGCTAAAATCTCCGTCCTCCCTGAACTCCTTCTACATTTTACTCAGCAGGCTAATCATCTTTTTGGAGATGGTTGGTGGTGTCATGTAGATGTGCAGTAAGGTTTCTGTATTTTGATTTTACCCCGGGGGATCAAATGGGGGTCGAAAAATGACGTTTTTTTATGCAAAAAGCCCCATCTTCCCTGAACTCCTTCTACATTTGACTCAGCAGCCTAATCATCTTTTGAGAGATGGTTGGTGGTGTCATGTAGATGTGCAGTAAGGTTTCGGAATTTTGATTTTGCCCCGGGGGATCAAATGGGGGTCGAAAAATGACGTTTTTTTTTAATACAAAAAGCCCCTTCTTCCCTGAACTCCTTCTACATTTTACTCAGCAGAATAATCAGCTTTTGAGAGATGGTTGGTGGTGTCATGTAGATGTGCAGTAAGGTTTCGGAATTTTGATATTGCCCCAGGGGATCAAATGGGGGTCGAAAAATGACGTTTTTTTAATACAAAAAGCCCCTTCTTCCCTGAACTCCTTCTACATTTTACTCAGCAGAATAATCAGCTTTTGAGAGATGGTTAGTAGTGTCATGTAGATGTGCAGTAAGGTTTCGGAATTTTGATATTGCCCCAGGGGATCAAATGGGGGTCGAAAAATGACGTTTTTTTAATACAAAAAGCCCCTTCTTCCCTGAACTCCTTCTACATTTTACTCAGCAGAATAATCAGCTTTTGAGAGATGGTTGGTGGTGTCATGTAGATGTGCAGTAAGGTTTTGGAATTTTGATTTTGCCCCAGGGGATCAAATGAGGGTCGAAAAATGACGTGTTTTATGCGAAAAGCCCCTTCTTCCCTGAACTCCTTCTTAATTTTTCTCAGCAGCCTAATCATCTATTGGGAGATGGTTGGTGGTGTCATGTAGATGTGCAGTAAGGTTTCTGTATTTTGATTTTGCTCCGGGGGGGTCAAATGGGGGTAGAAAAATGACGTTTTTGTAAAATGCAACGTCTTCCCTGAACTCCTCTTACATTTGATTAAGTAGCCTAATCATCTTTAAAGAGATGTTTGGTGGTGTCTTGTAGATGTGCAGTAAGGTTTCGGAATTTTGATTTTGCCCCAGGGGGTTCAAATGGGGGTCGAAAAATGACGTTTTTTTAATACAAAAAGCCCCTTCTTCCCTGAACTTCTTCTACATTTTACTCAGCAGAATAATCAGCTTTTGAGAGATGGTTGGTGGTGTCATGTAGATGTGCAGTAAGGTTTCGGAATTTTGATATTGCCCCAGGGGATCAAATGGGGGTCGAAAAATGACGTTTTTTTAATACAAAAAGCCCCTTCTTCCCTGAACTCCTTCTACATTTTACTCAGCAGAATAATCAGCTTTTGAGAGATGGTTGGTGGTGTCATGTAGATGTGCAGTAAGGTTTCGGAATTTTGATATTGCCCCAGGGGATCAAATGGGGGTCGAAAAATGACGTTTTTTTAATACAAAAAACCCCTTCTTCCCTGAACTCCTTCTACATTTTACTCAGCAGAATAATCAGCTTTTGAGAGATGGTTGGTGGTGTCATGTAGATGTGCAGTAAGGTTTTGGAATTTTGATTTTGCCCCAGGGGATCAAATGAGGGTCGAAAAATGACGTGTTTTATGCGAAAAGCCCCTTCTTCCCTGAACTCCTTCTAAATTTTTCTCAGCAGCCTAATCATCTATTGGGAGATGGTTGGTGGTGTCATGTAGATGTGCAGTAAGGTTTCTGTATTTTGATTTTGCTCCGGGGGTTCAAATGGGGGTAGAAAAATGACGTTTTTGTAAAATGCAACGTCTTCCCTGAACTCCTCTTACATTTGAATAAGTAGCCTAATCATCTTTAAAGAGATGTTTGGTGGTGTCTTGTAGATGTGCAGTAAGGTTTCGGAATTTTGATTTTGCCCCGGGGGTCAAATGAGGGTAAAAAATTGATGTTTTTTATGCAAAAAGCCCCGTCCTCCCTAAACTCCTCTTACATTTTACTCAGTAGCCTAATCATCTTTTAAGAGATGGTTGGTGGTGTCATGTAGATGTGCAGTAAGGTTTCGGAATTTTCATTTTGCCCGGGGAGGGGGGGGTGTCAAATTGGGGTATATTTTTTTTTTTACATATATTTGACATGTTTAATCACCCTGCTTTCAAGAACTTCACTAATATCTTATGCTGCAATAGCTTTAAACCATGATCATTTAGAAAATGATTGGTTTGTTTTGTGTATGTGTAAAATGGTTTCAAAATTTGAATTTTCATATGGATGGCAAAAAGGGGCAAGAAAAATATGGCCCCTTCCTAACTCTGGGGGTCATGATTTGTACAAACTTGAATCTACACCTCTTGAGAAAATTTCCATATTAATCATGCTCTTGGTGTTCTTGAAAAGAAGAATTTTAAAGATGTGTTTACTTTTATTCCTAAATAAAACTTTGATCCCTAATTGTGTCCTGACCCTAGCCTGAGGTGATGATTTGAGAAACTAGAAATATGTCTATAGGACATGAATGTCCCGCCAGATGTGCATTTTTTCAGAATTGAAACTAAAATATAAATAAATTGGATATAAATAATAAATTCTCATCAAATTATGTATAAGTGCATGTTAAACATAAAAATTAAGCAAAATACAAATTAAAGAGGAGGGAGGTCAAGGTCACAGGAATGTGCAAGATGAAGTTTTTGATGCAGCTGAATAGCTCTCACTAATACATATCAGCATATTAAGTTTGATAAAAATATCTTGAATGATTTAATGAAACTGAACTTAACACTTTGTTTTAAGAAAAGATAGGTCAAAGGAAAGGTTGTGGTCAAAATGTTGTTCTATCTGAAAAGCTTACATCAGTGTGAATTTACTATTAGCATATGACGTTTGATAAAAATATAATTAATGGTTTATTTAAAACTTAGATAAACACATATTTTAAAAAGTGAGGTCAATGTCAAAAGAAAATTCAAGGTCAAAATAAGTTAATGCAGTAATAGCTCTCATCAGTATGTATTAGCATATGAAGTTTGATAAATATGTTTTGAACTGTTTATTCAAAACTGATCTAGTCTAAGACATTAATTTTAGAAAAGTGAGGTCAAGATCACAGGAAATGTCAAGGTAAAAAAGAGTGAAGCATTGTAAGGCTTACATCAGTACGTATCATCATGTGAAGTTTCATTACACAACTTGAATCATTATGGCTTCTTTAAAATAAAGCTAAACACTAATTTTAAGAAGAGTTAATTGAGGTCAAAGGAAAGTAAAGGTCAAAAAATATTGCCGCAGTTGGATAGTTTACATCAGTATATGCATCAACATATGAACATTGATAAAAATATCTAGAAAGTAATTTCTTTGAGCTCGATGGAAAGACAGATGAAAGGGTGGAGAACGGACATGACAAAAACTAATACATGTATTCCTAATCATGGCGTAGCATAAAAAACTTGAATCTACATTATATGAGGATGTTTCCATATCAAGATTATACATGCAAATTCAAAGAATTGTGGTCCTCTTCTTTCTGTGTTTAAGTGAATGGGATGCCATAATTTATGGCAGATTGTGTATCAAATATGCACCCAGGCTATCATATGTCATTTTATGAAAATTAGGTCATAGGGGGGAAATCATCGCCTGCTCGAAATATTTTGTTGCAGGTAAAGTACATGTCAAATATGAAAGTCCCATCTCTTTTCAATCAAAAGTTATATATATATATATAAATATATAATATAATATTTTTGAAAAGTAGGTTAAACTTCTAGGTCAAGATCACAGAGTCAAAAGTCATGATATATTTAGAAAAGTCTTTTCACATGTAATATACATGTATAATTTAAATGCCATATCTTTTCTCTTTCAAAATGATTAATTTAAAATGTTATTTTTTGGAAAGAAGGTAAAATTTTAAAGTCAAGGTCTCACTTGGGTTAAAAAATCATAGTACATTTAGAAAGTTTTGTGGTAATGTACATGTGAAATGTGAAAGCCCTATCTCATATTATTCAAAAGTTATGATCAAGGTTAAATTTATTGTGACAGATGCACATACTGTCAAAGATGGCCAGACTGACAGACAAATAAGATTTAATGTTCCCTCCCTTTCCCCCAAAACGGGGGACAATAATGCCCTTGCTGTTCTTGAGAAGAAGATTTATGATGGAAAAAATCCCCTGCATATTTCTTAATTGTTGTTAAACATCCCTCTCAGGAATTTTTCACTCAAATGGAGACACCACCACTTGAAAAATAATGAGGACAAGTCAGATTTCAGGTCAACATTCATTTTAGGAGTTTTCAACCATTAAGACGTAAAGAGAAATGAATTCGATCCTTCCCCTCACCCCATCCCAGACCCCTGTTTATTCATGACATGTATGCAAACTACTACTTGTTTTACATTTAAAAAAAAAATGATAATAGCCTATATACAAAAACTTTAATGTGGTCCATCTCTTTGAATGATTTTCACTCCTAATTCTAGGAGGATAGGTTGATGAATGAAATGTCGAGCAATCTTATCATTGATGCACTTTCATTTAATTTAATGCAGTCATATTGTGAACATTTCCAGTTAGAATCATTAGGAGAGTGGGGATGACCTCCAGGGGGTTCAAAACCTTTATACCATTAAATTTACATAACATAATAACACAAAAAGCGCAAAATTATGTATGGTCGAATGGAAAAAGTTTCCTACTATTTAGGAGTCACATGATCATTTGTCATTACTGTTTACAGGGACTGGGAGTGTATTTTGAGATCCCCCCCCCCCGAATTTGCAGGACTATAATATAACAAAGACTTTGGATGCCCTCCACCCTAGAAAACAGACACCACCATAACTTCTCCTTTTATTTGCTTCTCAGGAAATTCTGGTCTGGAAATCCCCCCTCCCTCCCAGGAAAAAAAGTCTGTATCTTGTAACTGAATGTAACATCGATAACTCTTTAGAATGTGAAATTCGTCTTATTGCAGCATCGGATGACCTTTGATCCTTTAAACTTTAACCTAACCAGTTGCATTTCAGACTATTTTACCCAAATCTATACCAAAACGTGTACTTACCGACTGCCATGGCTCCAACTTCATGAAATATAATCCAATTAAAACACAAAATAATTCCTACTGACATACATGCAATGATGTGTACACAACACATATGTCTAGTACTGCACGCACAGTGCAATCTAAAAATGATAATGGTAAAACTAGTACTTAAGTTGGGTAAGTGACGCAAGCCCAATGTGATGCAGGTCTTCAGATACATTTACAGTATAAGAACAAACTTAAAATTATTATTTACAAAAGATGTTTTATCTTAACTTTGCCATCTAGACCTATTTCCAAAAACAGGAAAATAGGGTGTGTGTGTGTGTGTGTGTTGATCGGAGAGGGGTGGGGGTTGACTAAATTGATTGGGTATACATGGTGTATGGCAGCTTTCAAGGTGTTTCTGCCTAATCAAATATAAAAAAGTTTGTACATTTTGAAAAAAATCATCAAAAACGCTTTACACTAATTTGAATAATATATGTTGATGATCTATATGAGAAAATAGATTTAAAAAGTTCCAATTATGGGTCAACAATTTATAACCCCCCCCCCCCCCTTGTTTCAAACCTAATTTACATCATTAATTGAATTCTGTTGTTTAATTTCAGACTGGTAATGAATTACGAATATGAAATACATGTACCTATAAGATCGAGGCCCATGGGTCACATGTTCACTTGAGAATATTATGCTCAATTTGATGTATTCATGGAGGCCCTATTATGTAAATTATTGAATTTTATTGACTTTTTCCTTGGAAAAGCCCAATTTAGAGGAGTGTGCATTTAGAGGCAAACACCTTAGTGCGGGTATTACTGTCTCATGACAGCATCTAGTTTTAAATATTTCTATTATCAATACCACATGATTAAAATTAACATTAGATGTATTGCTAATATACCTTAATATCTATAAACTGATATTTATGCCTTTCCAACTTTCCCATACTAGCAGATTATCGTCATATTTAAAAAAATCTTTTATCTATGTTTTATTTCCAATTTTCAATCACAATATTATCATTATGTTAATGGAAATACACTCACTATTAAGATATCCTTTAATTATGATTCATTTTTCAAGTTTTTAATCACAATATAATCATCATGTTAAATCAAACTGATGTCTATTATGAATTAACGTTACTTTGAATAGAAAAAAATAGATCAAATGTAACACACAAGAATACATCTACTACTTTTGTTCTACGTACATATAAGAATAATTGGATACAGTTACTTACAATCTACATGTATCTGTGGGGATGTTGGTAGGTACTTCAGTTAACCCTTTATCACTACAGTCTACATATGTCCCAGTACAGAAGATATTCCTATAACATCTACAGACACTAGGACAGGCCTCAGACACAGGTCCGTACACCAGAACACAGAAAACTAACGTCCACACATTCAAATTCATTTTGGGAATCAAGACGATATGTTCCCCATGAATTCTTTATCACACAGCAAACGTTTCAATTAGTGTGATAATAAATTTCTCTGGGTTTATATAATGCGGAAACATTTCATTAATGGCATTTGTTTTTCAGATATTGACGCTATTATTAAGTATATGTTAGTTTCACTTTAGATAGTACTACACATATGAATAAAAAGGATTACATGTTTTAAAAACCTAAAAGATTGACTAAATATGGACTTAATGCTCAAGTGTATCAATGAAATAAATACAGAAATAATACAAATACAATTTAAAAAAAAATGTAAATCTTTTAAAAAACTGTCTACAGGTAAAAAGGAATGATTTCATTGTAGGCTAGTATTAGACAGAAGAATTAAATGTTGATGAAAATTAACAATTCCAGTGATATTTTTCATCTGGCATCTACATTTTCTCTGTTAATTAAGATACTGTTTTTATTTTAATTGTTATTTTTTACTATCGCACAATTGACATAAATAAAAAAAAACATGAATCATTTGATTCCCAGCGGTAGTACCTGTTGTAAATGATCAACAATAAATTGACCATTACAAAATCAAATTTCATAATAACTCAAAATTACTTTGAAAATGACAGAAACTATGAAATTAAAAAGTGTGATAATTGATAACAGGGAAGATTTTGGCATGTTGTGTGAGTGTTTTGAACAGGGGTCAAGTGGTTGTAAAATGTCAGATGATTGGTCTAATTAAATTTGTGTAGTGACAAGATCATCAGCAGTTTGATTTTTCTGTACAACCTACGGGTGTAGAGGAAGAGAGACAGGAAAAATAAATACATTTTATCAATCAACAGTATGTTTACGGTTGAAAAAAATATTAAAGCATGTTAAAGCATGATCTTTTTAAATATTAAAAGATTTCAAGTAAAAAAGCCCAAAAAAAAAAATATTTGCAAGAATTCTTGAATTATCATGTTGAATGGAGTAAATTGATAATGGTGTGTTCCCTTAAATGGACAAATCTTTTTTATTTTCAAATAAATGAAGACAAATTTGGTATTTTTTTCTTGTTAAAGCATGATCTTTCTAAATATTAAAAGATTTCAAGTCAAAAAGCCAAAACAAAAAGAATATTTCCAAGAATGCTTCCATTATCCCCTTATTATTCCATTGTTCCCTTAACTGGGCATATCTTTATTATTTAGAAATAATAGATGAAAAATTTGGTATTATTTTTCTTGTAAAAGCATGATCTTTCTTGATATATAAAAAGATTAATATTAGAAAGTCGCCCCCCCCCCATAACAATAATTATCTCAAAGAATGCTTCCATTATCATGTGCTGTTTTTCTTGTAAAAGCAAGTCACCCTTGTGGCACTGTAGTAATAAAAGTGTCCTTTTGAGCTGCTAAGTAAGAAGTTGACATTTGGAGTACAATGGCCACAGTTGCACTTGGAAACCAGTTCTTCGGATGAGACCTATAAACCGAGACCCGTGTCCCTGTAGGTGCCACTACGGAAAAGATCTCTCACTACTAATATATAATGGCCCTTGAGTATTAGTACAGAACAAAATTTGTAGCTCTCTACCGACAAGTGGTGGTGTCTCCATATGTGTGAAACTTCTGGAGAAAATTTAAGAGAGACGTTAATCAACATAAATATCAATATATCTAAGTATAAAAAGATACAATCAGAAAGAAAAAAAAGAACATAAATCAACATATAAATAATCTCAATAAATCGCTATTAGTATTTTGATTTTCTTAAATGATCATGTTTTTTTTCATTTTTATTTTTTAGACAAATACATGTTAAATTTGGTCTCATACTGCACTGAAGATAAATAACATCTTTCTTGTAAATATCATACTGTGAATTTTAATAGCTGAGAACTAGAATGAAAGTTCATATTGCATCCAGCTCTTGAAAACATTGACATCCCTTGGTTTTAATAAACATGCAAGAGAAATGTGATATTCAGGAAAAGACACTCTAAAGTATCCATTCTTCAACAGTTATTAACCCGCATTGAAATTGGAGCGGAACATCTAGGGGTGAATCCACTCATTTGGGGACGAAGCGATCTGTTACCGATCAATGTCTGTAATACGCTTAGTTTTCGGAGAAAGAATTTGAGGAAAGACAGAATTGCAGAAGAGAATGATGTCAAAGATTGTAAGAAAGCTCAAAGTACAAAAACTACAGATGAATTCACGTGCATTTAAATCAATAGTCTCGTTTATACTCAATTTATTGAAATATTGGTTTAATAAGCCTGAATTAGTTCATTAACATCACAATCGGCTGCAAGTTCAAGTGTGTAAGTATTAAAGTATCATAATATTCTACATTCTTTGTTAGAAATGATAATTATAGTTAAAGTTATGTAACAGGTAAGCTAAACAAATATTTAGCAGGCACTTTTTCTTTGAGTATCTATCATCTTGTGTTACATCATAACATGTAGAGTTAAACATGTGCATTCAGCACAGCTGTATAAATTGTATTTAAGCTTGTTAAACACATGTTAAATTTGAACATGTACATGATATAATCTGATAATTATTTAAGTGAATTATTAATAGGCCTAACTGTTACATTCAATATGCTCATACCTTATGAAAAGTATGGAAGAGAAGCAATAACACAATAATTACTTTTATTATATACCCATCAATTTCCTTGTTTTTGTTACTGTTAATTTTACAGAGTTTGATCCGATTTTCCGGATCACCACACTGTGGTTTTCTGAATCCATATCACCACTCTCTGAAACTGATGACGTAGTACACAAAAACATGACGTTATTTTTCTTGCGCGTTAAAAAGTCCCTTGTCATTATGCTTTGTTTTATGGATAAATATTATACTATTGATCTGTAAAGTTTTATTCTGCTATATATAGCTAGTTATAAGGGGGTATATAATAAATTTATCATTATAACAGTAACTTGATCCGAAGAGCCGTATCACGTCTCGTTGACAGGCGCGGATCATCAGATCAAACTCGACGCTTCGCGTCTCGTTAGATCTGATGATCCGCGCCTGTCAACTCGACGTGATACGACCCTTCTGATCAAGTAACTGTTATAATAATATATATTTATTATATACTTTATGTTTATCACTCAATTTTACTGTTGAATTTACGCTATCACCTGACGTCGTGATCCGATTTTCCGGATCACCAACATGTTGTTTTCTGAATCCATATCACCACTCTCTGAAACTGATGACGTAGTACGCAGAAATATGACGTTATTTTTCTTGCGCATTAAAAAGTCCTTTGTTATTATGCTTTGTTTTATTGATTAATGTTATGCAATTGATCTCTAAAGTTTTCTTATGCTATATTTCGCTACTTATGAGGGGGTATATAATAAATACATCATTATAACAGTAACTTGATCCGAAAAGCCGTATCACGTCTCGATGACAGGCGCGGATCATCAGATCAAACTCGACGCTTCGCGTCTCGTTAGATCTGATGATCCGCGCCTGTCAACTCGACGTGATACGACCCTTCGGACCAAGTTACTGTTATAATATATATATAGGATTTAGGATTTAGATGTATAACAGGGCACTTCCGATAAAAATGACGGCGTTTGCCGATGATTGCCGATGTCGTAACACTGTTTCTGTCTAAGAGTTATCGACCGTCGTAAACAAGCATGGCTCTTCGTCAACACGGCTTGATAGACGCTGGCATTATTCATGCTATCAGATGAGAGAAATATACTTAACAGAGTAAAGAACAAATGTTAGATTGATAGAAAACCAAGATATAGTAGTTTTGTTAGACAAATTGCTGCATAAACAATTTTTTCAAAGTAAAATACATACTTGGGTTTTTCAATGTTCTAAAAATAGCACATCTTTCGATGTGTAGAGAAAATGTCAGAGGTAATTTTTTTATTTCCTTAAACTATGTAATATTTTAACAGATTTTCGTTATTTCTTTTCTTTTTTTAGTAAACATAGTAAAGAAACACATGGAAGTGTGCATCTATAATCGTGTTAATTCGCTAAACTAGATCTAGACCGCGGTTACAGCTATAGATCGGTACATGTACATTGTCATTCGTTTGCATAAAAAAAAAATTCCCTGAGTTTTCTCTGATGAAAAAAAAACATTTTCTGGACATAACAGATGTTTTTATTATATAACTACATGACTGTATACTAAGGTTGTGTTTCCAAAATGAAAAAAAAAATCTTCCTGGTTCTAAATTAAAGGTTTATAAAATACCCGTAACAGATTTTCGTTATTTCTAGTCGTTTTTCACATGTTTCAGTAAACATAGTAAAGAAACACATGGAAGTGTGCATCTATAATCATGCTAATTCACTAAACTAGATCTAGACCGCGGTCACAGCTATAGATCGGTACATGTACATTGTCATTCGTTTGCAAAAAAAAATTTCCCTGCGTTTTCTCTGATGAAAAAAAAACATTTTCTGGACATAACAGATGTTTTTATTGTATAACTACAAGACTGTATACTAAGGTTGTATTTCCAAAATGAAAAAAAAATCTTCCTGGTTCTAAATTAAAGGTTAATGAAATACCCATAACAGAGACGAAAATTAATAAAATAGAATAAAAAAGAACAAAACTTTAAGGACTTAATCATTTCTACTTTTATTTAAAAAAAGAAAAAAAAAATAGGGAAAACACATTTTGGTTTTTTAATCTAGGTATTTATTTCATAGAGAAAAAATAGATGGGGTGGGGGGTATCATAATAAATATTAATATTAAATTGATTTCATTTTCATGATTTTTGTAATTCTCTGTACATATGAGGAAAAAATACCATACTTTTTTAACTTCTATAAGAACAAGATTACATGTACATTTTTTTTATCTCCCAGAATTGTTCTTGTACAAGTGTATAAATACGGTTTTTTTTTTTCAAGGTTAAAAGGTCAAGGACATTGTTTAAAATGTCATAAGGCATATTTATTTATGTTGTTTTATACACTTATCAATATATAAGTATGGCATAATCATACTAATAGTGTTGAGAATGAAAAGTTATATTTGTGTGTCAGCAAACGGATACTAAAATTGGGGGTAGGGGTAGTAAATGCTTAATTACTCCAAAATGTCCTGGTAAAAAATATTTTATGTATTTTTTTTTTGTACAACATTGATTAGAGTCATTTTCTATCAAAGAAATTTTTAGCCCACACTTTTCTTTTTTTAATTAAAAAAATTAAAAATTAATTGTTTTTATAAGAAATACACACTTAGCATTGAGTAACGTATTTTAATCTGGAAAATTTATTAATTAATTGTAACTTTTGAAAAAAAAGTCTTTTATTATGAAGCGTCTTTGTTATTTTTGTTCATCTAAAGTAAAATTAAAGTCTGAAAATGAGTTTATTTCACAGAATTCCTCTTCTGGTATAACACACCCTTCACTGTTTCCGACAGTGGGGGTATGATTTGAAAATTCTCCTTTTCTCAGATATGTCTGGACAAAACTTTATGTAACTTTGGAATTAAAGCCTCAAAACATTAAAGATAAAGAAATATAAAGTAAAATTTCATTCTTCAACAATGTTTGTTACACATCTAATACCTTAAATGATTAACATGATTAAGGTACTTAGAAGTCCTATACATTTTGGTAGCAAGTCTTGCCACTGTGGATTATAGGTGATCATATTTTTGGAAATATTGAAGATATAATTTGAAAACATTGCAAAAATAAAAAAAAATCTTGTTGTTCATTGTTCATTACTGATTTATTAAATACATATAGGTATTAAAAACTGAATAGGTAGGTAGGGAAACATTCTAAACCTTTCTGGGGTTCCTTTTTAGAATTTGACAGTTAAGATAGCTATTTTTTTTCATTGGATGTGAATTAATAATTGGCCAGCTGCAAAATGTTATAATTTATCGATATTCATCTGTAAATGTGTGTTTCCATTTATATTTTTTTTCAAAGTGATTCTTTCTTTCTTTGGACCATGTTGACACAATATTAGGTTTTTTGGCTGATTTTTAGCTCTAGCTAAATGCAGTTGTATCAAATTCATATAGGAGAAGAATAAATCCTATAGGAATTTAAAATTTCCTACAGGATATTTTTCTCCCTTAGAGCAAGTAAATAATTCAAAAGTGAAAAAAAAAATCCTACAGGAATTTCTGACCGAAAAAGAGAATCCTACAGGAATTTAAGAACTCCTATGGGATACATTTTTCCTAAGGGATTTTTTCTCTCCCCTGTAGGAAATTGTATTCCAACAGGAGATTAAATTCTCCCATAGTAATTTAATTTCCTGTAGAATTTCTTTAATATCCCACAGGAAATTAAAAAATCCTACAGGATTTTGATACTATCCCCCAGGAATTTTATTTCTCCTATAGGAACTTTATTTTTCCCATGGGAATTTTTTTATTAAAGGTGATTATCTCACCTGACAGTTGAGATTTACCTGTAACAAAGGTAGTTATGAACTCTGTGAGTAATTGTCTACCACTTCGTATACATGGTTTTTATGTGAAATGAGAATACCAAATGCCAAAATACCACTGGTCAAAAGGTCACTGACTGAATTCAGAAATATCTCTTTTTTTATTCATTGGCATTGACCCATTGGCATTCCCCGGTGTACGTTTTCTTTAGGTCTAAGGTGTAATTGTCTACTTTATGTTTTGAGAATGTCGATCCCGAAAAGATAATTTCATTGAATTAACATGAAATATAAACTTGTTTTAAAAAAGTAAAAATAAAATATAAGATATCCAATTGTAATTGAATCACTTTATAAATTAGTCAAACACGTATCTAAACAATTCAATTATACGGTACATAGAAATGTAATTACTACCAAGCCCTGCCGATCATCAAGTTTCTTGCCTCGGGCAGTGTTACCTGAGAGTTAAATGCTTTACAAACAAAATCTTCCTTTTATCCGTTTACCTATTTAATTATAACAATTTTAAACACACTGTTAGCTTGTACAGGTCTGGATGAGATAATTATTGTTTCTGACAATTTCATTAAAAAAATTCACCATGTTAGCTGGTTCCGCAATGAATTTTCTTAGCCAGCGTAACATGCTTTCTGGTAAAAAAAAATAATAACTTTAAAAACTACCCTTTATTAGTAACTTTACATAAGTTCATTATTTTTTTTCTACAGACTTAGTTCGTACCATGTCGTATGCAGAAATTGGTAAATGTTAAATGAATTCAAGAACGATAACTCAGTTTTATTTTGCACTGTAAAAAAATCGTCGAAGTTTTCAATCGTCAAATTTTTAAGACGAGGCAATAGTCAAACGTTTAATGTCTTTCCTAAATGGCATTGTCATGACCGGCTTATTTTAAAAACTAGCTTATTTTCAAGTAATTTTTAATGCAAGAAATATGTGGCTCATTTTCAAAACCGGCTTATTATTAAATCCGTCTTATTTTCAAGGTTTTAGGGTAAATTGTTTTCATGGAAAAGGTACTATGTTTGAATAAAAATGGGTGTCTGTCTATAAAATTTAATGGTTTATCTTAATGTAAATTTAACCCTGAAGTTTCAATGCCAATGAACATTCTAAGTACAATTACGAGGGCTGTTCGGAAATTATTGAGACATTGTGTATATTTTGCTTTCTAATGAACGTCTTTCGGTGAAAATTTGGATATACTTTTGACATACACTAAAAATTAATATGAGGAAGAAATATTTCACAAATATTGAATATTTTCTATACAGTGGTATATAAATGTGTATATAGAAGGGGTACCCAGAGCAGTCGCGGAATCAGATATTGAAAATATGTAACACCAAAATTCTAACTCTTCGTGAATCCATAATGAGAACGAGAAAAATTCAGTGTAAGTGTATAATTTTTCAGCTGTGGTTCAAATTCATGTTGTGCAACTTTGATAGAATTTTGATCAGAAATATGGAGATCATTAAAAAATTAAGCGCAGTATAGAAATCTGCTAACGACAACAAAATAGATTTTGACGTCAAGAACGGAACAGTCAGCATACCTAGAATTTTGTGTAGCGCAATGTAGGACTCTTTTCAAGACTGAACGACCTGCTAAAAAAAATTAAAACGAGAAAAAATAATGTTTTTTTTTTTTCATTGGTATGCATTTTTTTTTTTACAATTAATTTAACCAAAGTAAAATTAAAAGATCTGGACGACCAGGAGTTATCACGTTCAGTATTGATACGGTTACGGTATTAAACCCCCGTTGCATAAATCGACACTGCACGATTCTAAGTCGTCCTTTCCCAGAAATAATTTTTTTTTCCACTGGGGTATGGGGTAGCAACAGCATACATTTTTAAAGAATTGTTTACTTAAAGAAAAGAGACTGTTTGATTTTTGTAATGTTATATGTAATAACAAAGAAGGAAGAGTACTAAACGTTTTCCGATCGTTTCACAAGCGAAACAATCTACGGCTAACGCAACGTTAATTGACGTAGCGATGCTGCTCCGGTTCGATAGACATATGCATATTTATAACTTCACCGAAACTTATCTAATTATCATGGGAATTTGAAATTTGGAATAAGTGTTTAAGTCGTTCTTTATAAGATGTTGATGAATTTTCATGAAATTATCTCCGTCCTTTGTAAAGTAAATGTAATTGTCTCAATAATTTCCGAACAGCCCTCGTATATAATGCTAAGTATTATATGATTGAATATGACATTTTTGATAAGGTAAAATTTAAAGCATACATGGACTCCCTTAATATTTTTTCTGCGAATTAAAAAAATAGCAGTTTGAAGGGGAAAGGGGGGGGGGGTATTCTCGATATAATCAATTTTTTTCATTACACTTTATTTTTGTGAGTTCTATATTTGGTATTATAAGGCGAGACTGCTGTATACATCCGATGCTTCATGTAACTAGCAAAACATATGCGAGAATAATATTCTTGTGAAAAGATCGTGTTGTATAATAATGCAAAATAATTTCTCGTAAAAAAAGTGATTTCTAATATGCGGTACAGTTAAGGCCTTTAGAAAAATGGGACTGCACCTGCTGTCACACGGTTTCGGTTTTACTCAATGTACAATAAACAAACTGTAAGAGTTTAAAGGCGCATGGAGACAGGTTTGAAGTTATTATTTCTCACGGACTGACAATATTTTGCTTTTGAACTTTTCTTCTCTGAATGTTCTGGATTGTAGTTTTATTTTTTTCGCAAGAGTGTTACTGTCGCATATATTTTACTAGTTACATGACATATGTAGCATCGGATATATACAACAAAAACAAGCATTCGTAAAAAAATTTAGTTTCGCTTTTTAAAACCAAATTAAACTTCAAATCTGTGGCCATGTACCTTTATAAAATATTCCATTTCCTCCAACAAAGGAACAAAGTTCTTATTTGGATCCCTGTCTGTGTTTCGAAAGTGTGCGATAATCTGATAAGCTGTGAATAGGCGTTTATTTGTAAATTGTGCTGACATTGATATTCAGAAAGGAGGATTTCAGGCCAACATGTTTTTAACTGGTATTAATGATGTGACTGCAATTCTATGAAATTAGGTGAAGAAAGAGTTGTTTTAAAAATGCATTATGCCTTTGCTAGAGCTGCAATTTCTCTACTTTGGTCTGTCTTTATTGCAGCCCGGAGCACCAGGCTGCTCTATGCATATAAGTTTAACTTTTGGTTTATGAGGATTGAGGTTGGAGAAGTTTTTCAGATTTATAGGTTATCTAAACATTAAAAAGATTATACATCAGAGAGTTTTTCCCCTTTATAGATTACGAGATACATAATATATTAACCTCCATAAGTTACATCTTTGAAAATATATATGACTGTGTGTCATGTATAATATAAAAAGTTGCTTATCATTATTACCGACATAACGACAGTTTCCCTTTTTTCTCAAACACTGGATTTTTATAATTACATATCAGAAATAAAAACGTACGTTACACAGTTTTTGTTTTGTATTCATTAAGTCAAATCTATTTTTGATGATAGGAGGAACGTGTTTCTGATTCTAATTTATATTTCAGCCAACAGTTACTTGAGGAAATTATAAAGTTTTAAACGATATCGTGTTTGTTTGATTTTTATCCGATTGGAAGCTTTTCGTAAATCTTCATGACTAGAGTTTCGATCTTTCAGACGCATATCTTTATCAGACAAGTCGAAGCGGTTCGATGCATGATCAAGACCAATTTGTATTTTTGCCTCAAGACTAAATTTAAAGATGAAAATTTATGCACATCTAAAGCATGACATCTTATTAAATCATTTATTTCCAGGGCGATAATTATTGGCTTACATCAATGATTTCTTGCTTCTACTTGTATTTTCTTTGGAAGAATATGTTATGGTCAACGTTTTTTTTCAAAAGGACTTAAATCTCGAGGGTTATAGGTCAAAGTTGTTTGTATTCAATTACAGGTCTTGCCAAAAGATAACATATGTTCAGAATGAAATCCTCGTACTTAGTTACCATTCAAAAGTTATGGCCAAGGTTAAAGTTTTTTTCCCATTAGTATGTAAATCTCCAATGTCTAGGTCAAAATGTCAAAGTTGTTGGTATTCAATGAAATGTCTTTTCACAAAGAATATAAATGGAATTAAAGTCCTAGTACCTACCGTTTAAAGGTTATGGTCAAACTAAAAGTTTGGAAATTTTGCGTGTAAAATTTTGTTATGCTCCAAGATCAATGCCAAAAGGTCAAATATGGTACCCAAAAAAAAAGGTCTTGTCACATGGATTACACATGTGAAATATGAAAGTCATAGCTCCACTATATCAAAACTTATGGGCAAGATTCAAGTTTTTATGACTGACGTAAAGACAGACTGACTTACTGGCAGACAAATAAGATTTAATGTGTCCTCGCTATTGCAAAAGCGGGGAATAATACAATTATTGTAATATTTTAATTTGTTCACTTGATAATTTAGAAAAAAAATAATAATTCCTTATGATCATGAAGCAGTCAGCCCTTATAGTAATTTACTCATTCGTTCATTGAATATCTGCTATTAACTGAATTTTGTAAATTGTCTTCCCCAATCCACCATCACACAGTCGTTATCTATATAAATGTGGTAATTTAATATTGCTGTATAATATATAATAGGTCCTCAAAAGGAAATATCGATATGTTTTTAAACTAATAAACTCAACATACAAAGAATTTTTTTAGGCTAGCATGATTTGAAATTAAACAGTTCTACTAAACAGTAGTCATTCTTGGAACACTGTACAATGAATATTATAAAAATATGCTTTTATCCTCTTAATTTGAATCAACAAAATATCATACATAGAGAGCATGCCTAACCATATTCTGCGAGGCAAGTTTCGTTGAAGTTACCTTTGATTATATAATTCATAGAAAGCTAGCATGAAATCTGATGTAGTTTTTTTTGCATTTGGGATAAATAAAAAAAATTGAACTCCGATCTTATCTGATATTTAAGAATATTGGCCTAGTATGTATTTTGTCTACCAAAACACCTGTGAGTATATACATCAGTACCTTTGATCAATGTCCTTACAATATCAAGTAATGTTATCCTGCATTCCTTTTTTCCCTCAGAGTATATTTCATTTTACATTAGATCTTCAAATCAACAGGGTCGGTTTTGGTCACAGAGTGATTATATATAAAATTACAAAAGAGATCTATTGTTATCATTTGGAAAGCATTTGATTCAATATGATGCTTTATGCCCACCCTTAACAATGGAAAAGAACAAAAGAAAAGATCTAGAAGGGGGGGGGTAAAAATTTTCGAGTCAGGTCATGGCTTAACATGACAATATACTTTATTTCTAGGATTATAGGAGTGCATGAGTTTTATAGTTATTCTCACTGAAAACTTGGACAACTTTATTTAAAAATCTCCAGTCCCCCCCCCTTCCCTCTCACCAACACAAAGATATGCATATATTTACCAAACAGAAATGAAATATTTGTCCCTTAAATATTAATTTATTTAAAACACTGGACAAAAAATTTAAACTGTACCAGATTAGAATTATTTGTCTTCTGGGTCAATCAGTAAATGTACCCTCTAGCCTAGCTGAAGTGGATTGAAAATGAATTTCGATCTGCAATTTCAATCCCCACGTCCGCGTCGAATTGTACCCGCCCATTTCATTGTCTATCACTGAATGTTTTAATTGTCTGTTAATGTTCCGCGGTCGCAAGATTCATTCCTTAAGGTATACATATCTTTCTTTTACAGTAAATAGAACTTTTGCAATAGTTAAGAGTACATATTACATATATATTACTTGTTAGTCCGTTATTTATACACTGAATTGACGAAGGATTTTCCAGTTCATGACAAGGGGCATACGGCGGGTGTGACCGGTCGGCAGGGAATGCTCACTCCTCCATGGTACCTGATCCCATCTCTGATGTTTAGCAGGTCCGTGTTTGCTCTGCTTCTGTTTTGTATTGTTTTATGAACTTTTGATCTTGAATACTGTTCATTATCTCCATATGTTCCATGTACATGTATATAGAATTGATTTAGAATTTTATATGCGCGTGTTCATGCGGTGAAGTCAATTAAATATACTGACTATTGAAAGAAGAGAAGCTAACAAGGCGTTCAGAATACCCATAGCTTCAGTTATATAAAAATCATATTCAATTTGTAAAAAGAATTTATAGTAAATTTTTCATTATTGAAATTAAGATTAACAAAACCTTTCTGAGAAAACTTTTCTCGGAAAAAAAAAATTATTCTAGACCTGTTATTAATGTAAATGGTATTCGTGGGGTTCGAACTCCCTAGCAATAAAACTTTGAGTATCACCACAGGCACTTGAGGGCTGGACACCCTTTTTTCACATCACCTTTACTATTGAAAATGTCCATTGAAAGATTGGGTGGACCCCCCACTCCTTACCACAGTATAGTGATATCAAAGAAATGTAGTATTGTATCACTATGCCAAAAAAAAAAAAAATTGGCCACTCACCCCCCCCCCCTTCTTTTTTGCTTGTCAACTTTTACAGGTAAGTAAATTTTTTCTTGTCCCCCTTTAAAAAAGGTCGCACGAAGCATCGTTTTTAACCCCCCCCCCCATCGGCTCCCTGTTGCTACGCCCCTGTTGTAGCAAAGGTTTTACCACAAAGATCAATAAGATGATTAATGACACATTTTATGTTTGTTTAACTTTGTTTTTGTTAAGTCTTTGCACAGATTTCACAGGGAAACCGCGCGTAGACGTCTACATGAAAAATACATCTGAAAAAAAAACTGAGAAACTTAATTCTAAATACACTTTATAATATTTATCTAATTTCTTATACAACAGATCTATGTTAAGCTGAACATAAAAGGCAGTTCCAATTTAAATTTATATACCAGGATCTTAACAATTAAAACAGAGCAATACGATTGATATACATTGACTAAAAATTATTCCTTCCCCAAGCCTCCACTAAAATCTTCACACTTAAATTGAAGTCTGTCACCTTTATTTGAGATGGAATTTTCCGAAACATTAGAGGGTCTGGAGCAAAATCATATCTAAAAGTCCCTCACATAAATCAAATGAAGCTGAGTGATATATAAGGCACCAACTTTCACAAAGAAACGGTCAAATTTGCGTTCCCGCATGCTCTTGCCAGATATTGCAGAAGTGTTCATGTATTTCTAGGACGAGTTCCGAGCTGGGAAACGAGTAACAGTAAGCTGGGATATCACTGTGTTCCGCCGTAAGTGAATTTAGGATTATTTTCATCTCAATCACTGTAGAAAAGCTAATCAGGTCAACGAACATTGAAAATTCCGCTTCGAATTCCTCACCCCCGGGTGGCACCATTCCGCATCCCCATATTTGGGATTAGGCACGGTGAGTTATCATCGTGGAATAATATACTGTTTAACCTGCCATCAAACTATGGATAAATATTATTAATTATGCTAAAAAAATTACCGGTATTTATTTGTTTTGGTTGATAAAAGAATCTTTATAAGTTCAGAGTCAGGTTTTATTTCTACATGTAAATGCTAACAGAAAATAAAATTCAATGCTGAAAGTACATGACATAAAATCGCAACAATATGCTTGCATTTTGTTTTATTTTGGCTGCAGTGCAGTCGATCGGGGTTGGGGTGTCCTTATATATTTTCGTAACATGTAGGGTATTAATTTTATACAACGTTTTCCGTACATAACTAATGATGGGGGGGGGGGGGCAACCAGAGTTTCAATTATCATTTCCTGTAGTATAAGTACATTGTTAGGTTTGGGGAAAAAAGTCAAGGTCCAAGCCCCCCTGCCCCCCCCCTCCCCCCACGCTACGTCCCTGTGCACGGGGCCAGAATGGAATTCATACTCTTTAAAACAATTAGAAAACAACATTACAACATTACAATGAAGGGGATTTTTTTAATTAGGTCGTAAATAATATGATGATTTTCTAAGATGTTTACATCCCTACAAAAATCGTTTCAAAGCTAAGCCAGTTCACAGACAATTGTCAGGAAATATATTATACAAAACAGTCATATTCAACTGACTGTATATTTAGGCATAAACAATTACATGTTATTAATCTTTAACCCAACCCTACCCCAACAAAAGTTATACATATACATGTTAACCGTAAATGGCATCTTTAATTTTAATCTATGGGTGTGCTTCTGAAACCATCCATTTCATAAAATAAAACCAGATTTTTTAATTTTAGGTTATCATTATATACATGATTAACAATACTGAATTCATAGCAATTCAGTTCCAGGCTCATAGTGTTTATGATCGCTGTGCGATTTTGAAAATGGCAATGATCAGATATAGAGGTACAAATATAAATTGAAGAATAATATGCAGCATTATTTCAAACCTAAATAAAAAAAGTGAATCTGCAAGTTGTAGGGTTAATGGTACTAGGTGCACCTATACATTTTGAAGTAAAAAAAATTATTTATTTTAACTCGTGTTCACAAGAATTGTAAGTTTCTGCCATTTAGATTTTAACCCCCTCCCCTTCACCAACATACACATAATCCTACAAATGTTAATCCTAGCTCTATCTATTGTGTAAATGATTGCGGATTATAACTCATTCATTTGTTTGTAAAATTGTCACCTTTTCATTGGTTAATATTTAAATATTTTTACTGCTAGACTGAAAAATATTTCGTGTATCCTTTATATTTTCAAAAAGGCAGTGTCATTATTGACCCAATGCAGACAGACAACCTTATAGATGCAGTGAATCAACCGAATTTCCTTTTTATTTACTGTCTATTGTGAATCGTAATTACATGTTCATGTACCACACTTCACAATTTTTCTGTCTCTATATAAAATTTAGAAAGAAAGAACAATCAAATAAATTTTCACTTCGCAGTAGCATTTAGGTAGCGTAATGTAATTTAAAAAGAAAAATGATTTTGACATATATGGTAACTAAAGATATATCGTTTATGCTGAAATCTTGACCTATCGAGAGCAATGTTTAAATTAAAATAATTTTCAACTGAATTCTACAGGTTTATCAAATGACTCTTGCATGGATTACCAGTAAATATTTTGTATGAGAAAATAATTGTTTTAAAAAAAAATGAATGGATGTTGCCCGCTGTTCAGGTTTCCCCCTGTTGTAATAGAAAAGTGAAATGAAAAACAAACAATTACTCATAATACTATACACCACTGATGAATCCATAATATACGTAACTATTAAATAATAATTAATAATTAAAAAAGACAATGAGATAAAAATAATGTGCATGTAAAAATATAAAATATTATACAACTATTAATCACCGTAGTAAAATTACAGAAGAAAATCATTTAACGTTCACTCTTAAAACGTTTCACGTTGTTGAAAAACATGACGTCAATATTAACCTGTTAAAGTATATTTGATAAAAATGAAGAAAAAACCTACTTAGAGTAGACGTAGGACCATAAAAATTCATATTTGACAACTTCTAACCTTACTCTATCAGAATCCGTGAAAACCTCAAAATGCATAAAAATTGCCATAAGGACCCTTTTCACATGGGCGCAATCAATTATATATATCTTTTTGCTTTATTCAGCAATATGTTCGTTATCATCCCTGTAACCCCATTATTACGTCATTTTAGGGTATGATTCTCTGTGTATATAATCAATATAATTCAACACATCCGCTCGCGTAGGGCAGTGGATAAAGACGTAAAGTCAAGAGATGATCCTTATGTCGCGTATTTGAATCCCATTGTGGGACGTGGAGACTATTTCTTCGGATGAGACCGTATAAACCTAGGTACCGTGTCGCAGTAGGTGATGTCACGAAAAAGATCCCTCATTGCTCATTATCTCTGAGTGCTGAAAATAGGACAAAAGTAAAAACTCTCCACCGGCCATTGGCGGCGTCTCAATATGAATAAAAACTTTTCGAGAGAGACGTTAAATAACAAAATCAATCAATTCTAGGCATGGGTATCAACAAAAAACGAAATCAAATTCATTTTTTTCAAATGGTTCATATTAGCAAAACAAGCAAATGTAAACAGATGAAACTATTGACACAAAACTTGAAATCAGTCTAATTTTTTTCTTAAAAAAGATATCATTTTTAATGCACAAGTGTATATACCAGGGTTGTTCCAATCCCGCAGGTTTTTGTCACTTTGATAATGATTTTGTAAGAAAAGTTTTAATTCGATCCCATTCAATTTAAAGTTCTATTTTTATACATGATAAGTTTCAAACGCATGCAAACTTCTCAAAAATGATGGTTGAAACGGAACTGAACGTTTAGGAAATGCTTTTAAGTTTTGGGTTAATGCGTGTACATGTAATGAAACTAAGATTGTGAAATTGAAATACCGTATAAGTAGAATTTTTAGCAATGATTTAATTTTGGCATTTTTAGTGAGGGTGCTGACATCGCTAAAATTGAATTTCGCTAAAAAAAATTGATTGCGTATCATTTGTAATAGCTTCTTTAGTTAGCATTTAAAAAACCGCTAAAATTACTTCTCGTTAAAAATAAAATACCTGATTTTAAGTAGAAATCGCTTAATTTCCGTCTCGCTAAAGCTTTCACTTATACGGTATTGTTTCATGTTCTCCTTGGTATCAAAACATTAATTTATAATAAAGTAACATATTAAGCTCTGTTGAATATACTAGTATATAAAACGCTTCATTAGGGTGGTTTAAACAATTTTTTTCTCGATTTATTTAAATAAAAAAAAAAACAGATATTGCCACTGCCTGTGAATTTATCGAAGAGCCCTGATATTCTTAAAATATGAAGGTCTACCTGTTGCATTTATGTTGTCACTTTATGTGTGTCCAAGTATTTGTGATGAAGGATGTTTAAAGTGTAAAAGAAACTATTTGGGGCAGCGTTCTTTACAACCTAGTTGAATGTGCAAACGTGTAAAAAAAAATTCAGTAAACTAATACAACAGTAATACCCCCGTCTCTGGTATAAGTATTTCCAGTCATTCAGTGGGTATACTAAAAGGTAAGGACAGACGTACAATTGTACTCTATAACAAAATGTGGACTTTAGATTCACACAACAATTGATTCCATGATACATGTATGATATATGCCTTAACGAAGAGTGACCAAATTTTTACATATCTGCCTTGAGTAGTAGCTGAGAAAACTGCGCTGGAAGTTTTATATACGTACAAAAGTACAAAATATATCTAGGAGATTGCCGTTGGGTTCGTACAAAAAGAAATGCAAATATATAGCATGCTAAAATAATGAGTGTGCTTAAATTTCCGGCATATGCAATTAACGGTTGCTAATAAATATGAGACGAAAGTTTGATTCGGGCAGAAGTACAGATATACAGGACGTTGACATGGGATTGTACAAAAATGACTCTTACGAAATGGCATTCCTGATAAACAAAAAAAATGTAAATCTGCAATAAATTGTTTCCAGGAAAAATGGGAAAAAAAGTTGTTATAGATAGACACACAGCTATACAAACAAGCGAACGGGCAGAAATCTAGAAATACATATACACCTTCACCCACACACACACCCACGTAAACCCTCCCTAACCCAACCAACAACCCGGTCCACACCAGGGTGGAACAGTACACCAACTTTTCCTTAGTAGCGGATGTCTATCAAAAGATTTCAAATACGTAACCTAAATGAAAAAAAAATTATACGAAATATTAACTTCACTAACCCATTTGAAATAAATTTGTAAAGCAGGTACTAAAAAAATATCATAATAAATGTACACATTAAGAGAAAATTATCTTTACAATCTATAAAACCCTTTAATCACATAAGATCTTGACAGAAACAGAAAATAAATGAAATAACACTGGTTATAAAATCATAATCTATATTTTTTCACGCTTTGTCTTGGAGAATAATTTCTTTCACTTATCCAGTACGAAGTACTCAACCACATCTTTTCACGCCTGGTCTAATGCGAAACGAAACTTTATATAGATGTATAAATTGACTGAAATTAAAAAAAAACGTTAAAATCTGATCACCGCAAAGGTGTTCTTAATGTTGACAGAAGACATGCAGAATACGGATTGAAAACGCATTGATTGAAATGTAAAGAATCCCTTTCTCTTCATGCCTTGTCTAGGATAAATCTTTGTATCTGATAACTAACCGAGTAGAGCTCAATTATATCATTTCACGCCTGGTGTAGAATAAATCTTTGCATGTAATCACTGATCCAATAATGTTCAGAGGTACACCTTTAATAAAAAATATATTTTTTCAACAGAATTTATTATTTTGTTAAGAACAAGATGTTTAATCCTTTTAATGGGTGTATCAGATATTTATATAACATTTTTGAAGAAGTTTCCCATTATATCACAAAAATAATATTTTTATCCATATGCCGAGAAAAAAAACTGCCGAATCACGCCGTATAAAATTATATAACATTTTGAATAAGTTTTCCTATTATATCACAAATGTAAAAAAGTTTCGCTATAAACCCTGAAAATTGCTGAGTCACACCGAAAACAGTTATGTCACGCTGGAAACAGGTATGTCATCTCCGACGGAAACAATTTTATATCATGCTTTCGATCACGTTCACAATGTTCAATAAATTTGTTTGATGATTGATTTTGGTCCAGTGCTTAAAAATGTTATATAACATATATTACATGGCTTAATTCTCGGGCAGCAATACCAAAATATTTGCCCCTCGGTGACGGGAAAGCTCTGCCCTAGGCATCGGGCGACATAACACTCCGGGGATTTCCTGTCACATTGGGGCAAGATTCTGGCACGCTGTCCTCGAAGCCATGTAATATATGTATAATATAAACTCTCATGAAAACTAATGTTTAAAAAAGCGGGAATTAACTTTGTACAGTAGTAGATAAAATACTCCAACAAGTTTATGTATTTGAGATGTGTCATGAGGACTGCTGGGGTACAATTCTGCATGATACCTTAAAATGATATATTTTTAAATGACTGGATTTCATCAAATCTGAAGGAATTTTCTTACCTGTTGTTTGTATCTGTATTTCCAATTGGCATTCAGGGTACAATACGAGATACAATGTCAGCTGAAGAGAAGCAAAAACCTTTTTGAAAAAAGAAATATATCTTAATAAAGATTATGAAGAAGAGTATCAAAGTTAAAAAGTAAATAAGAACAATACGAAACAGGAACAATACAGATACAAACCTTTAAAATATCATGTATGGGATCAGGTGCCAAACGGAGGACTGGGCATCCCCTAACGATCGGTTAAACTTGCAGTATGCTTCATAACAGGATCAGTAAAGAACCCTACTGAAATATAACTTAACAGGCTAGAATTTATTTAAATGGAAAGATAAAACAGCTTTAAAATATTGTTTGTGTATTTTTCAGCCCAGGTTCTTGGTAGAGCAAGATAAGACCTCCACGTCTGTACCTTACTAATTTTCTTGGGGTGTATAACACAGGCACTTGTTTCTGTTATATATTTTTGACCCATCGTAAGGTAACATAAGGTATTTAACTCCGAATTACACTCAGTATTCCCCTTCTAAGAAACCCTCTCATTTAAAATTTCAGAGGAAATGGCAATATGTTTATTACCATTGTCTTCTACGATAATTTATTGTTCTCGTTTATATCCGTAGATGCAGATGTTTAGCCAATCAACATCTTTGTGTGGCATTCGCAGATGCCGTTTCATGGTTTAGTTTAACTTTTCCACTCAGCGAGCAGGGTTTTGGCACTGTTTACGAAGATAAACGAAAAAAAGACATGCATTTTCGAAACAAGTGCATGTGGTGTATAGTACATTTTTGCCTGATTGTATTTCTAATAAAGCTGTTGCAACACAAACTTTGATCTGAGAAATTCAAGAATAAATGGGTTTTTTATGTCAGTTATTGATAATTGATAGATGATCTGAAAAATATGATGAAAAAGTGGTAGTGTGAAATGTAAGACAATGTACCTGTTCCTTGACATTATTCTCTCCTATGTTATGAAAAGTAAAACTTTGCTATCAATATATTTTCATGAACAAATTTTGCTACTTGTGTGAAAAATGAACAAACCTTACCTAGATGCCACTTCCTTTCTTTAATTTAGCTCTGAGACCAGACGG
Organism: Saccostrea cuccullata; assembly: GCF_032062105.1. NCBI lineage: Eukaryota > Metazoa > Mollusca > Bivalvia > Ostreida > Ostreidae > Saccostrea > Saccostrea cuccullata. The sequence continues at coordinate 13,143 of NW_026930728.1, read as the reverse complement.
TTTTTTTGTTACGACGGGGTGTTCAATATTTAACGCTCGTATTCGGAATGTTTCGGGCATACTCGTATACGTAATACAATCTCAGCAATCAAAAAAAGGTCAAGAAATTGGACGCTAAAATTATTTAGATTTTTGGGAGCATTTTATTAGAGATTATTTATTAGATATATAAATCCGCTAATTGTCTAGCGATAGATTTCGCATGCATTCACCTAGAATGGATTTATACATATTTCTGTAAATAATTGAATCCTATGCAACACTTACTTTTCCATTTCTATATAAAAAAATCTGAAATACTAATGTACAACCAAAATGTAATCGAAAAAACGAAAAATATCTTACCTGATTCGGTGCCTTTATTATCACTAAAATTGATTATCAGAATAGCGTATAATATAATTCACAATATGCTAAACATTATCCCTTAATTGAGAGTGAGCTGATTGGTATTATTTTTTCTTTTATATCGTTTAATCAAATCATTTTTTACAAATGATATTGCTTTGAATTTTGAGTATTGTACAAATGAATGCCTTACCTTAAAGGTAACCAAGGTAAGCTTGAGGTAAATAATTTTCTCTTTGCACAAAAAATCATGACGAAATAAGGTAGTTTTGTATCACTCTTATAACCGATCAATAAGACAAACTGAATTTAAATAAGAAATGATTTCATTCGAGTTCAATAGTTTATTTTTTATTAATTTTCTATCCATCCCATTTTGTGGAAAAAGAAACATACCGTTTACATTAAGCGTTTTAAGTGATTGGTTAATATTTAAATGCACTTCCTCATTCTCTCTCTCTCTATCTCTCTAGTTTTAATATAGCTTTCTTGATTTCAATTTAATGAAGATTTCTTTTTTTTTATTCTTACCTGGTACAAAGGATGTAAACTGCATTCTAATTATTTCCTTTCCAACATTTAACTTATCAGACTGTACTATTGCCCAGTTGCAAAACACCGGAATATTGTATATTTTACAATGTAATAGAGCAAAACCTTCAGATTGTCGTATTTAGTTTAAGATCTACAATTCTACGTGCATTTTCGTACAGAGCATGAGATTCCAAAGCATATGTGAAAAATTTTGGCTTGTATTGTCTTTTGTTTTGTTTTCTTATTACCATAAAATGCTGTCAAATACAAAACACCATATACATGTATTATATAATACTTAATTTCTTAATACTTAATAGTGTGCTCCTTGTCAGGATCAGGAAATAGCGGAAAAAAATCGGTCGTCAATTCAGTGTATAAATAATGGACTAACAATTGGTATGAAAAACATGAGTCAGCATTTGATTCAATGATAAATTGTATTTGCCGACAACGTCATTGTATCTACCATATAGAGCTTACAAAATGATTACTTTAAACGAGACTGCTGATATTCTTGTTTCATCATTAACATATGTTTTTGTTGAAATTTTTCTTTCCTCATTTCACCAAAATAAATATCATTATAAAATTAAACCGGTATAAAAAGAATTCATAGTGGTCAAATCTTAGTATTATTTGTTTTTATATTTCTTCATTTGAAATACCCTAGTACACAATAATTGATCTGATAAAAAAGTGTTTTGTATGTTAATTTTGTTATATGAATAAAATACGTTCCTTTTTAGATTAAAGATATCGAATTTACTTATCTATTTTAAAAAAATATCAAAAAACGCACGCCTGGTTGGACAAATAAAAATGCAATATCAAAACCTTTTAAAATCCATTTTGTGACGATCAAAACAATATTGATAACCAAAGTTTTTTAATCAAATCAAACCACCAGCAAAACTGCATTTTTCCCATTCACAACGCAATATCAAACTTTAAGAAATTGTATGAAAACATACTGTGGTAGCCGTTTTTAAAAGTTTTTTTATTGCTACGTAGAATTTATTTTAGTTTTCGCTTAAGTTTCAGAAAACAGTTGCTAAATCCCTTCTTCCTCGAATTAAATCTGAATAAATTTCTATCTTGTAAGCTATGGAATGCCTTTTCTGTCTGCAAAGAATACAAAGTATCCAGGAAGCAATTTTAACATATGCAAATCAAATTTTTAGATTTTCATAGAAAATGGCATATTATGATGGTACCATATTTGTAACAGCAACCAATATTATGGCTTAATATAGGACCAATATGAATCTAACTTTAGCTCTTAGCTCATAAAAAAAGTATTCATGACTTAAAGCTAAATGATATTATATATATATAGTACAGTTGAGTGTAACATTTATTTTCACCTCAAAAGCATTGTCAACTGATGGACAGCCGAGGTTGCCAATGGTTAAGAGTGGCGAAAAATGGTGATGTTAAACTCAACTACATGGAATATTTATCATATTAAAGTAAATGTTTTACACGTCAAATACATATTGCAGTGAGTCTTGCGCTCATACATTCTGTGCAGTTGATGTTTTTAGAATATCGCTCGTCGTCAAGCAATGTTGACTGTTACTAAGCTGCAGCTGGAGGGCGAGGTTTCGTTTTTCAGTGATAATGATGTTTCTTTTTAAGAATTGTTTCTCGACGAAGCAGATTCAGCCAATTTATATGAAAGTTTAATATTTATAAATACACATGATAACATTAGTAGATTAGAATACGTGCTTCAATTATTGTTGTCTTTCTCAACTTATTAAACATTGATGTTACTTTATGTTGAATACCTATAGCTACCCGACCTTTCAACTTCAGTCCAAAAAGAGCTTGCTATATTGCCTATTATATGATAAGTTGCCTATTATATGATATGTTGTCTATTTTAGGATATGTTGTTTTTCATAGGATATGTTGTCTATTGTATGATATGTCTATTATATGATATGTTGCCTATTATATGATATGTTGCCTATTATATGATATGTTATCTATTATAGGATATATTGTCTATTATAGGATATGTTGTCTATGAGGATATTCAGGCAAATCAATGAGAGTTCATTTTACCTGAAATTTTCTTTGATGGTGTTGTTGCTGTAGTGACGTCACAAATCATGTCCTCTGGGGAGACATCCTGCAACAATACTCCTGTCAGATTATTGGGAGATGAACATGTCGGTTCAGACCAACGTTCTAACAGCAAGTTTTTTGATTGGGCAAACCTGACAAAATCGGCCATGATGCAGTCACAGTGCAGAGGATTCCCTTCTACAAACCTTCAACAAATAAAACCATTATGATTTAAATGTGCTTAATTGAAGAATTATAGCGTCACAATCATTTCTGAAATTTACATAAAGCAATCAAATTACTTTGTGAAATAAAAAAAAAAGAGAAAATATATCAACTATGTTAAGCTTGTCGATATAATAAATTCTCGAATAGTTTGAAGAATTATGTATACTACATCCTTACAGTTTCTCTAATTTTAAAATTCCCAGGAAAATATCTTTGTCCAATACGGTAATGCTATTGTTATAAATGTACCTACAATAATGCAAAATATATCTTATCATTTGACAATACATATTTATATTCGTGTATTTAAATTTACATTTTAAATGTTAAGTTCATGATGATTTTTGCATTAAATATGTTTACCCTTCATATCCATGCTACAAATGTATTATTTATTTATTCATTTTTAAAAATAATTCAAATACAATACTTCCGAAAACCCGAAACTAAATTTTCACACTCTTTGTGCACAATTTGAAAATATATTTCCAATAAATCGCTATGAAAAGATAATGATAATATAATGATAAAATTTTTGTTCGTATTCTAGTCTCTCATTGGTTGATGTCCATAAAGGAACGCAAATTATTTCTTAATAACCTGGTTTAGGTATGGGGACACATTGACAACCAGCTGAATAATTTGTATCCATACATCCCCTCATTTCCAGTCCTGTATAGATCTGTATATCAGTTATTACCTCCCCTTGTTTCATATCACTTCCGTTACTAGGGATGCATTATTTAGCAACAAATTTCATCTCATAAAAATCAACACAATTTTACAACCACAGTTGTTAAATTATTTTAAAATTAAATTATACGCTTCGCGTATTATAAAGCGTAAACTGTCCCAAACCAGGTTATCATCGAATAATTTGGCCAAGATTTAGAGTCATTCCTTAAATATTTTATTTTTTAAAAAGATTTTCCGATGACTTATTTCTTCTTATTATTTTAAGTATTTAGTTTCGAGCCCCCGTTTGCACAAAAATAACTTTTTTGTCACAGGGTTTGATGTGAATTAAGCTTACAAAGAACTGTTTATTATTGAATCATGGGAATCTCTGCCCTGTCTTTAATATGCCTTACTTTAAGTCGTTGGTATATTTATAAATGTATTTTTATGTCAACGTTAACTAACACTTAGTGTCAGTATACCGTTGATGTAAGTGTAGTAAATGTAATATTAAAGCGGTTGAGAAAATTGTTTGTGCTCATATACTTATTCGAAAATTCAACAAGTAGAAAAATGGTTTAACAAATATCCTAGAAAAGTCTTGTGTAAATAATATTTACCTTCAAATAAGGATCTTAATCAAAACATGTTAACAAAGAAGGATATGGATATAACGAACAGTATTCAACATCAAAGTACATAAAACAATACAAACTAGGAGCAGACCAAACATGGACCTTCGAAACATTAGAGGTGGGATCAAATGGTATGGAAGAGTGAGCATCCCCTGCTGACCAGTCACAACCGCCATGTGCTCCTTGTTATGCACGGGAAATAACAGAAAATCCATCGTTTAATCAGTAGATACATAATGGAATTACGATTAGTATGAAAAACATCAGTCAGCATTTGACTCAATGATGAATTTTATTTGCTGACAAGGTCATTGTATTGACCATGGAACTTACGAAATTATGACTTCAAACAACACTGCTAATATTCTTGTTTAATCAATTTTCTTATCAATAATTTACTTCGTTTTAGAAATTGTTGATGCATAAAGCATTCTCTTGTGTATCGAATCAACTGAGATTTATACACTCAGTATGCTGGTGATAAAGGTATATTTCTGCATTAGTTAGGGAAGTTGACGATAGAAAATACAGTTAAACACCCAATTTTATGTTAACGCCCCCAAAATCTACCTGATTCAAGATCAATAATTTACCGCCTGTCAGTCATAAAAAACAATAACTTCTGATTTGATTGACAGGTCAGCTACCTGTGCTTCTTGATGATCTGAGTTTGCCATGTTACCTGGTCACGCGTCAAACTCTTTCATGTACCCGCATAGTATACACGCGGGTTAGAAAACTCCAATATGTTTGAATTTTATTTAAGAAAATAATTGAAAGTAGATTATTAAAACATTGACATTATAAAATATTTCTTTTCTATCTTCACTGCTGTTTGTTACTTGTAAGTGTTATATCGTCCACGTTATCTTTAGAAAAAAGACCGCGTCCACAGAAACCGGCTTTATTTGCCGTAATTGGAAGTCCGACGATTTAAAATATTTTTTAAGAAATGGGATATATATAAGAAAAATATTCAGCACTAATACACGGCATAGCATAGTTTTAAAAAGATGTTTTATTTTGTACTATGGCTACGATCCGCACGATGTTGTACAGAGATTGGTGTCAGAATTAATACTCGAATTTCCTCCCCTCTGTATATAAGTAATGAAAATGTGAAGATAATTAATAGTGATCGATTCTGAAAAGAAATCTTTCCCACAATAAAATTTTGTTAACACACAAAGAATCAAAAATATGGAATATTTTGGACAACATTGTTTGCCAGGGGAAAAAAAACATTCCGATCGCGGTAAATGCATGTTCACATGCACGACGGATAGGTGGATTAATATTTTTTTAATTTCAATATTCAGACCTTTTTAACCAACGCAGGGGGAATAAGGAAGCATACAAAATATTCTACCTTGACTAAATCAGTGCTATATTATGACGTCATAGTAGGCGAGATGACGTCAATTTTAGAGCACAAGTTTTCGTATTATTGGTATTCAGAGATGTAATTTAATACAAGAAAATGAATAGAAACGTTTAAACATTAACAAAAGTAAAATGTTCTTATTTTGTTATGCTGTATTCTGTCATTTTGATTAAAATCTACGACCGATGACGTCATTTGTATACATCAAGTAACTTGGGAATTCACCATGTCGTGTAATGAGAATATGGCTAAGACGGCATGTACAAAGATACGTAAAATGGAGTTTAAAAGCAAATATTGAGAAAATTATGTGAAATTCAAATGGAGATCAGCTTATTTAACAGGTATGTTAATCTATTTTCAACGATTATATTTTCTTTCGAAGACAGTCAGCTATATACGTATCTCGGTCTGCCTTTCCTCTGTCGTTCGAGACAAAAATAATGCCACAGAACAACAATAAGCTGGATATTCCAAAACATAAGACTTGTACAGATTGAAAGTTTGCCTTCTAAAATATTTGGAAAGTGCTGCTAGAATCCCGAGTTAAGAATGGTTTTACAAAAAATCTCGGTTGATATGTATCAAATTGAAAACATTGGGTGAGGTTTCTTGCGAATGCGTATAATAATTATTTTTACTGACTGTACAATGGGATTCTAGCAGCACTTTTAAGGAAGAATAGATGTTTTTTGACTATATTATTTACTCAAAGAAATTATCAATCTTCGGAGTATTGTTGTTCTGTTCGCTTTTTTATTAAGGAACTTTTCGCTATAAATAGAAGTCACGTGATGACGTTGATGTGGCGCACGTCTTTGCGTTAGACGCTCTTTTATCTTTATACAATAGTTGATTAGAGTTTACGTTTATCAGCGGTCTTGATAAATTATCAAATTTAATTTTCTTCAAAAAGTCTAAATTTCCCGAGAAATTATTTATATGCTTCCTTAAGATACCCGCGAAGTGATTTCTTTTATCGAAGATTAAAAAAGATAGATATTATGGATTTGTAGTTTTTACTCGTGATTTGTTTCTTTTATGTAAGGAAAACATTTTCTAAAACGATCAACATGTATCTTATTATTTTTTTTCCTTCAAAACATTACGATGATTACGATGAATGCGTTAAGTTAACAAATAAATTTCATATTAAAATAATTATTTTACGTAGTTTCACTCAAAACCAGACACAAAACACGTAATGATGACCCCGATTACCAAACAGAGACTTCCTGTGTAATGCTACATATACACAGATTTTTGACATCTTGGGTATTGGGGGTCTCTAGGTAAATAACACCACTGTTACTTCGACCACTCTCCCTCCTCAGGTAACCGTACGGTAAAAAAATTGGGTCTTCAATGTATAGCAAGTCTTGTCCAGAAAGTCCTTATAGTATGTTGAATGGATAACCATAAAAAGGTTAACTTAATTCCTCATCTGGTAAATGTATTTCTGATCCAGCATCCGAGGCAAATCCATTTGTTTGAATCCTTAGATTATCATCGCTGCAAGTTTGGTGAACATAGGACGTATAGTTATGTCACTTGGAAATGAGACCTGATCAAAAAACTTTAACAAGATTCAAAACATTAATTTATTGTTTCATGAGCTAAAATTACATCATCTGAAACTTGACTGGTATAATGAAATATACTAGAGAAATCTCCCATCCATTTCTGATTAATATTAGGCATAGAAGAACTAAAATAGAATTCTACTCAAAAAACTTTATCAGGAAACGCCTTTCTCTTTTTGTGAATTTTACTTTAGTAACTGAAAAAAAACTTGGTCCTTACTTCGGGATTCACGAATTAAAGAAAATTTATTTCCAATGAACTCTTCAACATTACTGATTAATTCTCGAATATCATGTGTAGACCAAGTTCATCATTCTTCACCAATTCGACACAACATCTTACTAAGTTTAAGTAAACATTTAGCGATTTTTTTTATGATTGTGTTATAATGAATCAAACAATTGTTCATTATCTACATTATTACTGGATGGGGTAATATTTGTCAAGGAAATTCGTCAAATCTGATAAAACACAGTGTATTGCTCTAACACTTATCAGTGACTTTGGATTTTTAAAACCATGAACAACATAAGCAAGGGAATAATGCGCACATGGCCTTCATATCAATATTACTGATGAAAAACATACATATTTGATTTATTGAGATATACATTTTTTAAATTATTTAAATTTTACAAGGATACAGATTACTTACAGTGACTGTAAATTTGGTAAACCATTAAAGGCATTGCTCTGAATTATGCTTATCTTGTTTCTACTTAACGATCTGCAATAAATAAAAAAAAATCCATTTAGCTACTTGAATTTAAAGCAAACAGTTTCTTTACTCAAATATGGCTAATTACCTTTTAATATTACATCTTTTGTTTAAAATCGACAACAATAACAACAGCTGAGAAAACTGACTTTGAATGGAGAAAATAAAAACGTGATCCTGATCGTTCACTGAAAATCAAGACACGAATGCCATGTGTCTTCGATATTCATTTAGTTCTTCTCAAAAAGAGTGTTTATATTTGTAGCAAGAAGACTTGAAAAAGGAAAGAAGAAAAAGGAAAAATAGTGTTGTTATATATAATGTAAATGAAAAAAAACATTTTATAAAACTTTAAATAACACTTTGTTTTAGGACACTTAAAGCTGAACACTACGAGTTAAACAGCATAGTCCGCCATATTTCCCCTTCTTCAAACACTTATAAAACCCCTATAAAAGGAGAAGTTCCAATGTATTTCGCTTTAGAGACCGACAGGTGTAGTCGTACATCTTACACTGTCGTGCTACTCGGTTGCTATAAAATTATCAATTTTTATGTATTATTCCAAAACAGGGCAAAATTACCATGAAAAATACAAGTCGATGCCTTATTTACGTCAGACAGAAATTGCAAATAAAAACAAGAAATGAATTAAGTGACTGACCTAGCCGCTTTGGTCAAGGTCAGCAGTGGAACATAAATTTCTCTTCTTGAATTGTCAAACAGTATACACTGAGTATGAATGTACGTAATATTTGGAGTAAGGTTCCAAATATCAAGAACCATGTAGATTCAGTTTGGGGAATTCATAAAATACTCATCCAGTCGCCTTATAAATCACTATTTCAACCCAAAAATACCAAGAAGTATATATATATATATATATATATATATATATATATATATATATATATATATATATATATATATATATATATATATATATATATATATATATATATATATATAATTGATATTTGAATCTATTATTCAAGAAAGACGAGAAAACATGTCTTTAAGAAAAAAAATTAAATATGTATATATATTAATAACTTTGAAAGGTATTTGCTTATTTGTGAGGAGATATACTGATCTCCTTCTCAAATCTTATCACATATACTACAAATTGTAATAAAAAAAATAGGCCAAATGAAAAAAATCTTAATATAACGAAAAGTAATCATGCCCAAATAATAATAATAATAAATAACTTTGAGCAGATAAGACATGACTCTATAAAATCAACAGATAACTGATCAAGGAACTTAGAGAAGGTACAGGAGACGGATATGTATACTTACAGTTCCTGTAAATTTGACAAACCATTGAAGATATTGGTCTGAATAATGGTTATCTCGTTGTATTCTAACCACCTAAAACAAATTTTTGAAATCAACAAATTTCTTTTATTCCATTTATGATAAATAGTATACACTATCTTTTCTACAGACATTAAATGTACAGACCAATTTATGAATGTGATTTACGAACATTTACCATTTTGGAGAATCAATTGATGGTGTAAATCTATTTCATTTTTTTTTTCTTATCCCAACTTAAGGTTCATTTGAATATCGATGTGTAACACACAGTATAGGCATTTGATGTTTCTTTTTACAAAAAATTTCTAAATGGCCGGGTTTTTGATTTATAAAAATTCTCTCGTTTTTTTTCCTGAAAATTACCCTGATTTCAGCCTATTTTGCCAAAATTTTCGTTATGTACAATTGGCTACATAACGTACCGATTAATTGTCTATATTATTGTGATATTATGAAATCTATTATTACTCATTAGTTTTTATTTATTTTTTTCATATCGATTTGAGATATATAATCGTAAAATTTGATCCACTTTAAAGTTCTATTGCGCATCTAGATTGAGTTGCCTGAGTAAAATTTTATTCTATAATTTCATTGGCTCTTTCCTTTGATTGGTTATTTCCAATTTTTCATCCAATAATACATTTTCATTATCAGTATAAATTTGCCGCGCTTTACCTATTTATGTCAGAGCAGTATTACGTTTTCAAGAAAGAAGTATATTTTAATCTAGTGTCCATCATTCGCATCTTATGGTATGTAACTTGTATATTTATTTATGTGACTTCATTTACGTAATTATTTTAATTGCAAACTTTTCACTTATTGTATTTTTGCATTCAAAGTTAAAACATAAATAATGAGTCTTCAAAGATTTCAATTTGATTTGTGTACAGTACAAATTTTTTCATCGAGTTTATTTTTTCTTAAACGTATACTGAATGTAAATTATCTTATGTTAATTATTTTCACAATCTCTGTAATTTTGACTTTTTATGTACATGTACTTTGTTTATTTTAGATCAATGCCCTTATTTCCTCAAAAAATTATGAAAACAAGATCTGCCTTACTGCTCGGTTACATTATAATTTGTACATTTACGATATAAATATTGTTTTGTTCTTCTTTAATTAAAAACAACACAAATATGCAATCAAAAACTCTTTACAACATAGATGTCGTTCTCAGAGCCTTACTGGTCAAAGAAGAATAACTCTGAAAATGTGGGTTTGTTTTCCTCCCTTTATTCACTGTTTTCTGCATACATTTATAGAATCAGATACATTTACAGCAAGACATGATAAATTCGAAAATTGAATACTATATAGCTAATACACACAATGTGAGAATAGCAATTGGAAAGGAATTGTTCACTATAGTACTCTAAATATCTAAGTTTATGAATATGCAGTAAATCGTTTGACTTTCTGTCATTGTCATCAATTTCGATTCGTATTTCCTCGACTCAAAACAAAACGTATTGAATATTAATGAACGCATGAATTAATATAGATTAAAATAGATGAAGAATTTATTGTGTGATATATATATATATTGAAGCTAATGTGGACGAATACGGAATTTTCATTCTATCTTTAGAAACAATACGGGTATATATTGTGAGGGGTGTGTTGCATATATTTTTATGTATCCCCACGGCCACACACTGCATTGTTTGAAAAAATGACATTTAAGAAAATTTAATTATTTCATTTATATCTCAGGAGAATTGATCATACAATTTAAATAAATAATATAAAAATTAAAAAAATAAATTAAAATTCAACATGTTAAACATAAGCTGAATTCGTATCAAGGTATGTGATATTGAATTTATAACACATACATATATGGACTAAACACTTGAATATAAAACCCTGCAGTAAATTTTCTTGATACATAAAAAACAGTCGACAATATGTATTATGCATTCATGGACAAACTAGTGTGTACTTCAGGGATTCATATGACGAAGCATATCTGCACTGTAACCGACGTTTTGTCAAACACTAATGGTCTGCGACACAAAAGAGGAAGGGGTGGGGTTGGAGGTGGGAATTAAAAATTGCCTAAAAATCAACCTTTGAATACGCTTTACATTTGAGAATTCTGATATTTGTAAGTTTTAAATATATTTTAAAAGCAAAAGCAATATTCCAATTTTGATTTTTAAAAATTGTCATTATTCGTAAATTCACAGCATAGTAATCGACCCAAGTCTGAAAGGCTCGCCAAAGTGATTTAGGGAAAAGAGGGAAGGGGTAATTTTCCACTATGAAACAGGTCGGAGAGAATACTCGAAATCGTGTATTATCCGTGAAATCGCGTATAATACCCAATATTAGGGTATCGTTGAATCCTCGAAATCGTGTATAGGAGGTGTAATCACCTAATAAAACGTATACAATGGGATGGCGCATGTTGCCGAGTTAACTTTCATCTAGATACAAATGTTTTCTAAAGATATCACTAGCTAAGTAAGAATAAGGGCGTCAAGATTAGGACATGTTACCTGTGGAGCTCAGTACATTTCATGATCTGCATACAAAAAGGCCTTCCATTTGCTTTAAATTTTTCATAATGTTGAAAGTATATGCATCTTCCTCATGTTCATTCCCAAAACAACAGAATTGTAAAGTATAAGAATTCGGGATTTTATAATAATTCCACAACAACACGGCAAACATGAACAATTTGTAAATAAATCAAATTATACGGAAATACATTTCACACACAAGATACAATGTCATGTATAAACGAATAAGGGATTGTCTGTCGTATCTAATTTTGCGTCATTAATTACTTTCACATTCATCTTGTGAATAAAATCAAACTTATTTATAAATGTATCAATAATGTAATGATAAAAGTGTCTAAAGTTTCGGTTAAAAAACGTCTTTCTCTTTTTTTGAAAACATTTCATTAGTGTTTTATCATACATACATATTTGCAGAATATGTCTTCAATATTTTAGCAGATACAGTGATAGTTTCAGGAATACAGTTTATGGGAGAACATAACTGTTGATCGTTTAATTTCGCTAAACCATAAATATTTTACCATTTCTTAGCGACTTCAAAAGGGGGGGGGGGGGGGGGGCAAAGGCTTCTTGACAACCTCTGACAAAACAACCTCGACTGTGTTCTGCATGTGTCCAAGAGACCTATCCTTTCACAATTATTGTATTAAATGTTAATGTAAAGTCTTTTTGCTATAAGTCTTTGAATGTTACGGTCGGTTAAGTTCGATTTTATATCTTTAATTGTAGGGAAGATTTATTTATCAAATAAAAATAATATAGGTGAACAAAAAGGAACGTGTTATTTTCTAACACAATATGATACTAGAAGTAACTAAAATGCATGTTTATTTTTTAACACACTTTTCATTATAGAGGGGTATTAAGAAAAGTTATTGCCATGAGTAATACATTGCAAGTATTACAGATAAAATAACTAAAAGAAAACTGTGACATATATGTCTAGAACCAATCAGATAGTGCGTTGTATAGCATATTATAATGAGGTTTTTTAAGATAGCGATATAAAAAATGCGTATAAATATAGACAACAGAAGAAAAAATCTACCCTGTCTATCAAATAATATAATAAAGAAAGGAAGTGGCTACAATTTTT